>NW_026111843.1:607690-641018 GCF_024679095.1 Eriocheir sinensis | reverse complement strand
TCTCTCTCTCTCTCTCTCTCTCTCTCTCTCTCTCTCTCTCTCTCTCTCTCTCTCTCTCTCTCTCTCTCTATCTCTCTCTCTCTCTCTCTCTCTCTCTCTCTCTCTCTCTCTCTCTCTCTCTCTCTCTCTCTCTCTCTCTCTCTCTCTCTCTCCTCTCTCTCTCTCTCTCTCTCTGTCTCTCTCTCTCTCTCTCTCTCTCTCTCTCTCTCTCTCTCTCTCTCTCTCTCTCTCTCTCTCTCTCTCTCTCTCTCTCTCTCTCTCTCTCTCTCTCTCTGTTTTTTTCCTGGAGTAATGAAAAAATCATAAATAGCAGAAAATTTAATTAACAAAAACAAAATTAAAATCCCAATGTCGTGACTTTTAAAATTCATCAAGTAATCGTTTGGTAATCGCTTAATGATACTTTTTATCAATTACTGAGAAAAATTACAATGTAATCGGTGTAATCGATTACATGTAATCGATTACGCTCACCACAAGGTTAGCATGAAATGGCTTCTCGAAATGATATTCATTTACACACGAGGAAAGCTTGAGACACTAGCTAGAGCACACAGAAAGGATGACGGGCAGCATCACATTGAACATCGTTCATGAAATAGTGGAGGGATGCATCAAGCAAGGCACAGTTCTGAGCTGTACCCCCGTCAGGCATTTGTTTGTTCGAATGTGTAAGTGGCTCACGCAGGTTTTGCCATCACAGTCAGGAGTAAACGCCATAATTAACCGCATCTGGCATTGCACAATAGCGTCAAAAAATTAGCGGAGTGTGTGAAACAATCTGTGCCAAAGTCCCATGCTGATCCGAGTCTTTGTTTGAAAGATATCTGCGAAAACGGCACGTCAGAGGGTCTGATATGGATAGTATTTCATGAGAGCTGCACCGACCGTTATAAGCACAGCACGTCCCACTCTAGTCAAGCTTTTAACCACCATTGATGTTTTACTAGTCATTTGTTTTACTAGTCACTTTTATCATTTTCCATAGCATGATTTCCCAGTTTTACCATTGGGTATGTTTTCCATTGTATTATATATTTTCTCTTTATAATATTGCACAAAGCCTTTACATTGTCAAGGACATTGGTGCTTTTTACAGTTCTATTATTATTTCTATTTTTTATCTTCGATTCTGATATGTATTTTCAGCCGTTTGCTGCATGTGACACTGAATAAAACTATATTACACACACACACACACACACACACACACACACACACACACACACACACACACACAAACACACACTTGCCCTGGGAGTTTAAAAGACGACTGACTGGCAAACCGTGGAGGAGGAGGAGGAGGAGGAGAGGAGGAGGAGGAGTTATACATAGGAATATATAGGAAAACAGACACAGAAGACCTATCAGTCTATGAAGAGGGTGTCTGTTTACTACCCTACTACTAGTAATCTACGTGTGGTAATGACAGGACAGAATAGATGAAGGCCCTACCTCTCTAGAATCTCTCTCTCTCTTCTCTCTCTCTCTCTCTCTCTCTCTACATATATATATATATATATATATATATATATATATATATATATATATATATATATATATATATATATATATATATATATATATATATATATATATTTTTTTTTTTTTTACAGCAAGGGAGTTCAAGGGGCACACAAAAGCAAACATTAATAAAAAAATAAAAAAGCCTGCTACTCACTGCTCCTAAAAGAATCCAAAGAGGTGGCCGAAAGATAGGTCAGTCAAGCTTGGAGGAGAGGTGTCCTGATACCCTCCTCTTGAAAGAGTTCAAGTCGTAGGCAGGAGGAAATACAGATGAAGGAAGATTGTTCCAGAGTTTACTAGCATGAGGGATGAAAGAGTGAAGATGCTGGTTAACTCTTGCATAAGGGTTGGACAGTATAGGGATGAGCATGAGTAGAAAGTCGAGTGCAGCAGGGGCTGCGGGAGGGGGAGGCATGCAGTTAGCAAGTTCAGAAGAGCAGTCAGCGTGGAAATATCGATAGAAGATAGAAAGAGAGGCAACATTGCGGCGGAATTTAAGAGGTGAAGACTATCAGTATGAGGAGGAGAGCTGATGAGACGAAGAGCCTTAGCCTCCACTCTGTCCAGAAGAGCTGTGTGGTGGAGCCCCCACACATGAGATGCATACTCCATACGAGGGCGGACAAGGCCCCTGTATATGGACAGCAACTGTGCAGGGAGAAGAACTGGCGGAGACGGTACAGAACGCCCAGCCTCGAGGAAGCTGATTTAGTAAGAGATGAGATATGAAGTTTCCAGTTGAGATTTTGAGTTAAGGATAGACCGAGGATGTTTAGTGTTGAGGAAGGTGATAGCTGGGTGTTGTCAAAGAATAGGGATAGTTGTTTGGAAGATTGTGTCGAGTGGATAGGTGGAGAACTGTGTTTTGAGGCATTGAAGGACACCAGGTTCTTCTTGCCCCAATCGGAAATAATAGTAAGGTCTGAGGCTGTTCTGCAGCCTCCAGCCTTGAGTCGTTAAGTTCCTGAAGGGTTGGTCTCTATTAAAAGAAGTTGAGTAATGCAGAGTGGAATCATCGGCGTAGGAATGGATAGGACAGTTCGTTTTGGAAAGAAGATCATCAATGAACAACAGAAAAAGAGGAGATAGGACAGAACCCTGTGGGACACCACTGTTAATAGATTTAGAAGAACAGTGACCGTCTACCACGGCAGAAATAGAACGGTCAGAAAGGAAACTGGAGATAAAGGTACAGAGAGAAGGATAGAAACCGTAGGAGGGTAGTTTAGAAAGCAAAGATTTGTGCCAGACCCTATCAAAAGCTTTTGATATGTCCAGCGCAATAGAAAAAGTTTCACTGAAACGGCTAAGAGAGGATGACCAAGAGTCAGTTAAGCTAGGAGATCACCAGTAGAACGGCCTTGCGGAACCCATACTGGCGATCAGATAGAAGGTCAGAAGTGGAAAGGTGCTTTTGAATCTTCCGGTTAAGGATTGATTCAAAAGCTTTAGATAGACAAGAAAGTAAAGCAATAGGACGGTAGTTTGAGGGATTGGAGCGGTCACCCTTCTTAGGTACAGGCTGTATGAAGGCATACTTCCAGCAAGAAGGAAAGGTAGATGTTGACAGGCAGAGGCGAAAGAGTTTGACCAGGCAGGGTGACAGCACGGAGGCACAGTTTTTAAGGACAATAGGAGGCACTCCATCAGGTCCATAAGCCTTCTGAGGATTGAGGCCAGAGAGGGCATAGAAAACATCATTTTGAAGAATCTTTATAACAGGCATAAAGGAGTCAGAGGGGGGATGAGTAGGAGGAATATGCCCAGAATCGTCCAGAGTGGAGTTTTTAGAAAAAGTTTGAGAGAAGAGTTCAGCCTTAGAGATAGATGAGACGGCAGTGTTCCCGTCAGGACTGAGGAGTGGAGGGAAAGATGAAGAAGTGAAGTTGGAGGAGATGTTTTTGGCTAGATGCCAGAAGTCACGGGAAGAGTTAGAGAAAGCAAGGTTTTGACAGTTTCTATTAATGAAAGAATTTTTGGTTAGTCGGAGAATAGATTTGGCACGATTTCGGGCAGAAATGTAAAGTTCATAAATGTGATAAATGAGATAACCTACACCCCTTGTACGTCGGTAAATGTGATAAATGAGATAACCTACACCCCTTATATGTCGGTAAATGTGATAAATGAGATAACCTACACCCCTTGTATGTCGGTAAATGTGATAAATGAGATAACCTACACCCCTTATATGTCGGTAAATGTGATAAATGAGATAACCTACACCCCTTGTATGTCGGTAAATGTGATAAATGAGATAACCTACACCCCTTGTATGTCGGTAAATGTGATAAATGAGATAAACTGTACCCCTTGTATGTCGGTAAACGTGATAAATGAGATAACCTACACCCCTTGTTTGTCGGTAAATGTGATAAATGAGATAACCTGCACCCCTTGTACGTTGGTAAATGTGATAAATGAGATAACCTACACCCCTTGTTTGTCGGTAAATGTGATAAATGAGATAACCTACACTCTCTTCTGATTGATGGTCATGTTTCTCAGATTCTCTCCATTTAATGGTAGGCTATCTGAATTATGGGGTCCATGTCATTTTTGAATTTGGCCATTTTCCCATAAAAGCTGCCATGCTGTCTTGCCGCCACCTTGCCTGGACAAACTACGATATCAACACTGTTTGTAAACATCGGGTTCCACGCATGCACAGATCAGGATGGGATGTCTTGGGATACGTGGATGGCAGATGACACAACACCGGCTCACTTAAAATCAAAACCTTATTGCTTATGTTCTTCATGTAACTAATTTATTTATGGACCAATATCTTTTATTCAGAAAGCTATTTAATCAGGAAGGATAGGAAATTAATGATCACTATCGCTTGTTTATTATAGAATAGTAAAGAATATTTTCTAGATATCGATGATAAAATATTAAAAAGATGAAAAATGTTTGTCAAAAATCTAAATAAACTTCAAACAAAAGTTAAAATAGCGAACATAATTCCTTTTTCAAACTTTCAGAAATTGAATAAAAAGAGTAGACTTAAATAAATGCCTAAAATAAGAAGTTAAGATAACGTTTTTTCTTTACCAGGAGGAAAAATAAAGATATTTATAAGCAAATAAATAAGTTATTACTTATTTGAAATTATTACTTAAAGAACGCCCAAAATAGGTGTTTCTTGTAATTATTATTTAAAAAAAATAACAGTAATTATTATAAGTTTTAATGATCGGATGATCGGAATGGTGATCGGAACAGCAGTACTTAATAAAATGATCGGATGATCGGAATCGGATCAGCTGCCCAAACTGATTGGATGATCGGGGATCGGAACAGCAAAAAAGTGACGGTGCCCACCACTGATATATATATATATATATATATATATATATATATATATATATATATATATATATATATATATATATATATATATATATATATATATATATATATATATATATATATATATATATATAACACCCAGCTGTCACCTTCTTCAACACTAAATATCCTCGATCTATCCTTAACTCAAAATAAAATATATACGTAGAGAGAGAGAGAGAGAGAGAGAGAGAGAGAGAGAGAGAGAGAGAGAGAGAGAGAGAGAGAGAGAGAGAGAGAGAGAGAGAGAGAGAGAGAGAGAGATAGCACAAGGGCACAAACAAATGGAAACAATATAAAAAAAAGCCCGCTACTCGCTGCTCCTGTAAAGAACATGGAACATGGAACATTTAAAGAAGTAATGGTAACTACAACAAAAAAAAGGGATAGGGATGAAAGTGGTGAGGGATGGAAAAAGAAAAGGAAATGAATGGTGGGCAGAAGAGATAAGGAGTATGGTCTAATGGCACAAACAAAAATTGTCTGTCATGTGTCTGTGGCAAGATATAACGAATAAAACATAAACATGTACCACGAGAGCATCCATTACACAGCCTCTCCCCTCCCAGTACGCGAGAGAGCGAGCCAGTCATCAGCGGCCTCCTTACAAATTGTCAGAAGGCGCCAGGGCTCTCACTTTATATCTTTATCTTATCGTTTTATCTTGCCTCAGACACATGACAGACAATTTATGTCTGTACCATTAGACTCGGCAGTGAATGCAGAACTTTCGATACTCAGGGAAAAAATAGCAATAACCAATAATTAAGACGTTTCGGTGTGTTGAAGTGAAAGCTGTGTTCCGAAATGTTTATAAAACTGTTATAAACGATTACATTTCATAAAGGAATGTCTCCTGAACGGAATGCAGTTGTCAAATTAGAATTAGAAGATAATGTAAGCGAACTACAGAAGTATTTATGAGAATGTGTCATCGTGCAGGGCAGGTGAGGTAACGTCACTACTCCCACCCCCCAAGCGCGGGCAAAGGGTTGTCCGGTCTGGCTGGCTGACTGTGTGTGTATGTAGACTGTGCTCATTCCCCGACCTGGTGAAGATAAGTTGGGTTTATCTTATTTCACGTGTAGCCCCTGTTCACCTAGCAGTGAGTAGGTATGCGAAGGCCAAGGCAAGGAGTTGTGACCTCGTTGTCGCGGTGTGTTGTGTGTGAGTGGTCTCAACCCTACCCAAAGATCGGTCACTGAGCTCTGAGCTCCTTCCATAGGGGAACGGGTGGCTGTCTCGAGAGAGACTCGCAGCAGACCAAGAGGTGAATTACACGGTGAGGCGGTGGCTGAATCGACAGAGTAACAGCACCGCGTTCAAGAGGACGCGAGTTCAATCCCCGCCCGGTGCCACCAAGCTGGGATTTTTCAGCCGCCGCCGAGTGGCTTAAAACTACCCACATGCTGTCCAGAAGACCACCTATCAACCCGGACTCTAGATTCTAGGATTAAAGATGAGCTCCGGGAGGGCAGCATGAGCCAATGCAAAATGGCGCCACTATAAACACTCGCCTGCGCCAGAACGGGCTGGGCCGACCATCAGGACCCACCGGGAAGAAGCCTTGGACCGACCGTCAGGCCCCACCGGGAAGAAGCCTACCGGCGCTATAGGCCGCGACGTAAAACACACACACACACACACACACACACACACACACACCGCGACAACGAGGTCACAACTCCTCGCCTTACACGGCCCGGTAGTTCAGTGGAACACGGCCTGGTAGCTCAGTGGATAGAGCGTCTGCCTCACAACCAGAAGGACCGGGGTTCGATTCCCCGGCCGGGTGAAGATAAGTTGGATTTTTCTTCTTTCACATGTAGCCCGTGGCTCACGTAGCAGTCAGTAGGTAGGCTACTCGACATAAGGCAAGGAGATGTGACCTCGTTGCCGCGGTGTGTTGTGTGTGAGTGGTCTCAGTCCTACCTGAAGATCGGTACTACGAGCTCTGTGCTCTTCCGTAGAGGAACTGCTGGCTGTCTCTAGAGAGACCCGCAGCAGACCAAGAGGTGAATTACGCACACACACACACACACACAAATGACTCTTGGTCATCCTCTCTTAGCCGTTTCGGTGAAACTTTCTCAATTGCCTTATTCATTTCGAAAGCTTTCGATAGAGTCTGTCACAAGTCTTTGATTTCTAAACTGCCGTCTTACGGTTTATATCCCTCTCCTTTCCTGTATCTCCAGTCTTCTTTCCAGCCGTTCTATCTCCGCTGTGGTAGACGGTTACTGTTCTTCCCCTAAACCTATCAACAGTGGTGTTCCACAGTCCTCTGTCCTATCACCCACTCTCTTTCTGTTATTCATCAATGATCTTCTTTCCATAAAAACTGTCCTATCCACTCATACGCTAACAACTCCACTCTGCATTATTCAACTTCTTTCAACAGAAGACCCTCTCAACAGGAATTACAAGACTCCAGACTGGAGGCTGCAGAACGCTTAACCTCAGACCTTGCTATCATTTCAGATTGGGGTAAAAGGAGCCTTGTGTCCTTCAATGCCTCAAAAACCCGATTTCTCCACCTATCAACTCGACACAATCTTCCAAACACCTATCCCCTACTCTTCGACAACACCCAGCTGTCACCTTCTTCAACACTAAATATCCTCGGTCTTTCCTTAGCTCAAAATCTCAACTGGAAACTTCACATCTCTCTCACTAAATCAGCTTCCTCGTCGAGGTTGGGCTTTCTGTATCGTCTCCGCCACTTCTTCTCCCCCGCACAGATACTTTCCATATATAAGGGCCTTGTCCGCCCTCGTATGGAGTATGGATCTCACGTGTGGGGGGGCTCCACTCATGCAGCTCTTCTGGACAGAGTTGAGTCTAAGGCTCTTCGTCTCATCAGCTCTCCTCCTCTTATTGAAAGTCTTCTACCTCTTCAATTCCGCCGCCATGTTGCATCTCTTTCTATTTCCTATAGATATTTTTATGCTGACTGCTCTTCTGAACTTGCTAACTGCATGCCTCCTCCCCCTCCCGCGGCCCCGCTGCACACGACTTTCTACTCATGCTCATCCCTATACCAAGGTCCAGAGAAAAAAAAGGGTCAAGTCACGCGCAGCTTGAAGCCTATGGGGCGGGGCAACTGTGACTGTGACGACACGAGCTGCCATTGAAATGCCAGAATTTTTTATCTTTACTACACTCACACACGACCTCTGCGCGTAACGAAACAAGACAAGGAAAGGTTTTGCCGGCGCCGGTGATCGAACCCGCGACCAGCGAGACGGGAGAGCCACTCCTTAACCATTCGGCCAAAGAGGTACCTCCAGTGGTAGAGTGAGTTAAGGGAGGCTGGCCCATCAGGCCACGGCTTTCCCCCCTCCCCCTCACTCGGGTTCTCTCTCTCTCTCTCTCTCTCTCTCTCTCTCTCTCTCTTTTGCAGCATATTACCACATTAATAATGTAAGTAATCCAGCGATTGCTACTGTTACACCTAACCATAACACAATGAGGCATTACTAAACGCCGTGGACGGCCTGAACCATTGCCGTCTTGATTACAGAGAAGGCCTTAAGTTATGGATGAGAATGGAAAGATGTTGAAAGACGGGGAAGCTGTGAAAGAGAGATGGAGATAATATTTAAAAAACTTAATGAATTTTGAGGATGGACATCCAGCAGCTGTAACAGCAGTAGTTTTGAGTAGAGGTAGAGGAGGAGTATATAATGAAAGAAGTATAACATATGAAGAAGTAAATCAGGCAATAAAAAGATTAAAAAATGGAAAGGCAGCAGGAATTGATGGAATCACAGCAGAAATGTTAAAGTGTGAAGGAGATATAGTTGTTAAATGAATGGTCAAGAGATATGAAGTAGCATGGGGGGGGGGGGGGGGTGCAAGCAGACTTGACGAAAGCCATCATTGTCCCAGTTTACAAGGGGAAGGGCAGGAGAGGGGAATGTGGGAGCTATAGAGGTATACGTCTCCTGAGTATACCCGGAAAGGTATATGGAAAAGTCATAATGGAGAGGGTGCAAAGACTTACAGAAGAGAAAATCAGTGAAGAACAAGGAGGCTTCAGGAAGGGAAGGGGATGTGTGGATCAGATATTTTCCTTCAGGATGTCACAAACAGCCTCGTAAGGACCAGCAGGTCTGCTGTTTGTTCTTCCTTTGTAGTGGAAAAAATAATAGCAAAAGGAAAGAAAATATACGCAGCCTTCATGGATTTGGAAAAAGCTTATGACAGAGTCGATTGGATTGCATTGTGGGATGTTTTAAAGATTTATGGTGTGGGAGGAAAACTGCTTAGTGCAATAAAGTCTTTCTATGAGGATGCATCTGCATGTGTCAAAATTACTGGAGAAACAAGTGAACATTTTGAGATAAAAGTGGGCTTTAGACAAGGGTGTGTCATTTCACCATGGTTATTCAGTATTTATATGGATGGTGTTATTAGAGAAATGAAGGGCTAAGTTGGAGAAGTTGGAGTAAGACTGTTCGATGAGGGAAGGAAGTGGGTACTGAATTCGATACTGTTTGCTGATGACACGGTGCTCATTGCAGAAAATGAAAGTGACCTTCAAAATTTGGTCAGTGTTTTTGATAGTGTCTGTAACAGGAGAAAGTTGAAAGTAAATGTCAACAAAAGTAAAGTGATGGTTTGTGAGCGAAGTAGAAGTGAGGTTGTAGATTTTGTATGCCCATATAGAGTGGGAACTGAGTGTGAAAAAGAATGCAAATTAATTTTGAATGGTGAAGAAATGGAGGAAGTCAATGAGTTTAAGTACCTTGGATCAGTTATGTGTAAGCATGGTGGTACAGAGAGAGAGATAAGGGAAAGAGCATTGCAAGGCAGTAGGGTGGTAGGGTCTTTGTGACGAATCATGATTGGCAGAAGTGTGAGCATGGAGGTAAAGAGGGATTTGAGAAATACAATAATAGTACCAACCCTCCCATATGCAAGTGAAACGTGGGCCTGGAATGAAAGTCAGAGGTCTTGAGTGCAGGCAGTGGAAATGAGTTATTTGAGGAGTGCTTGTGGTGTGAGTAGAATGGATGGAATGAGTAATGTAAGTGTATACGAGCGTTTTGGAATGTGTCACAGAGGTGAAGGGAAGAAGTGTGGAGTGGTGGAAGAAGTGAAGCGACAGACTTAAAGTGGTTTGGCCACATGGAGCGAATAGAGGAGAGTAAGATGACCAGGAGGATGTATGTGAGTGAGATAGAGGGAGGGAATGCTAGAGGACGACCTCCAGTGAAATGGAGGGATAGGGTGCAAGAGTGCGTTAGGGAGAGGGGGGAAAGATCTTTGAGAAACTTTGAGCAGGCAAGGAGGGAGTGTCTAGATAGAGAAAGTTGGAAGCTCTTCTGCCGTGGCCATCCCCTGGTGGGAGCTCCTAGGAGCAGGCGTCGATGAAATGATGGTGATGATGCCTGACAGCTTGCTGGATTCTTTGCCGATGAGTCATTCAAGTAAAGGCGAGTGTGTCCCGCGCTTCTTATGTCCTCCATTTCAACACTTCTATACTTCACTCCATGCACTGAGTCACCTCACAGTGCACACTTATACATTTCACCCTGAACCAAGGTGGGGTTTTTTATGTTCTTTTCTTTCCCTGACTGCTTTTCTATGCCTTTTTGTTAATAGTGTCCACTATAACAGGGTCGTAGCAGCCCGCCCTCACTCGTAGTTGCCAGATACCAGGTGACTGAGTTGCCAAGTATCGGGATAGAGGATCGGCTTGTTGAATATAGTAATTGTAACGACAGCGTTATGAATGCCAAAAAGAGATGTTTAGAAATGGTGACAAATCAAAATAATAGGAGTCTACTCTGTTACGACTCTCAATGTATTTATATGATTTTTATGTGAATATTTCTCCCTCTCCTTATACTATATTTTATTTAGTTCTTCCTTTTTATGTCTAATTTGATGATGCTTATAAGATATTAATGTTGTAAATCCTTTATTTATCAGAGAAAAAATATATTTTTCACAAAGATATGCATTAAAGCACAGACTGGCCGGGCAACACACCCTTGAACCCTCGCCGGCACCTAGTGACGTCACTGCATGCGCAGTCCGTTTTAATTTTGGTCGCCCCTTGATCAGACCCGGTATTCACTGGACCCTGCCCTATACTGTCCAAACCCCTTATGCAAGAGTTATCCAGAATCTCCATTCTTTCATCCCCTATACTGGTAAACTCTAGAACAGCCTTCCTTCATCTGTATTTCCTCCTGCCTTTGACTTGACCTCTTTCAAGAAGAGTGTATCAAGACACCTCTCCACCCGAAATTGACCTCTCTTTTGGCTATTCTTTACTCTTATCTGTTATGGGAGCGGCGAGTAGCGGGATTTTTTTTCACTCTTTTTGTTGCCCTTGAGCCGTATCCTTTGTTGTAAAACACACACACACACACACACACACACACACACACACCTCTTCGCGGCGCAACAGGGAGAGTGCTGCGCTGCCAGTCTTCTCGGTCTGACAGGGCGTCGGTTCGAGCCCGCTCAGGCCAGATTCTTTCAGTTGACCAGGAGTGGTTACTGTCCCCCCTTGCGCAAGGGGGGGGGGGGAGGTCCTGGCAGTAACCAGAGATCGACTAATTGAGCACTTGCTCTGTCGGGAGGGTACCTGCTGGCGATTACGAGTCCAACTCGCGATCTGGCCGTGGTGAATTACACACACACACACACACACACACACACATACTTACCAGCGGTCCCGTTCACCGTCGCCGCATCCGCGACCAAGGTTCCTGGGGAGAGAGACAGAGCTGTGTCAAGACCAGCTTTGCATAGGAACGAGAGTACTTCCATGATGTCAGCTACAGATTGGTGTCAATTCTTATAAGTGTTGTTGCTCACCGAGGAGGAACAGAAGAGGGTAGTAGATCATGACTTTAAGGTTGTAGTTGATGACAGAGATTCTGTATTGGTGAAGGCTGAGGAAGGGAAAGACGGTGGCCTCCGGTAACCATCCTTTATATACACTTCGATGAGGAGCTTTGCCATTATCTCCTCCACACTATACGACGATTACCAGCAGGTGCTTTCTCACGCTCACATCACCTGTTTTCGGTAATGAGGACTGACGGGTGAGGACAAAGGAAATATATACGTGTGTCAAAGGAAATAATAATATTCCTACAGGGATCCAAACAAAACTCCATTAGGAGGAAATCCCTTTACGACAAACTTCAAACTATCGCCCAATTAGCTTAACATCGGTTATAGGGAAGATGCTGGAGTCCATAATAGCCAGGAACATTCGGGAGCATTTAGAGAAACATAGCTTAATTCACGACTCGCAGCATGGGTTCACAAAAGGTAGGTCATGCCTCACCAATCTCTTGTCCTTCTACAATAAAGTATTTGAGGCGGTTGACAGAGATGAAAATTATGATGTAATCTATCTTGATTTTAGTAAAGCGTTTGACAGAGTTCCTCACCAACGACTGTTGCTTAAATTACAGGTTCACGGAGTAGAGGGTAAAGTTTTGAACTGGGTCAAGGCGTGGCTTAGCAATAGGAAGCAAAGAGTGCAAATCAATGGTAAAAGATCTGACTGGGGATGTGTTACGAGTGGGGTCCCACAAGGTTCGGTATTAGGTCCACTTTTGTTTATTATTTATATCAATGACTTAGACACAGGAATTAGTAGTGATGTTAGTAAATTTGCAGATGATACCAAGATCGGTAGAGTAATTGAGTCGGATCAGGACGCTAGTATTCTCCAAGGTGAACTCAACAGATTATATGACTGGGCGGATAAATGGCAGATGGAGTTCAATGTAGGGAAGTGCAGTATTCTGAGTGTAGGTAGGAACAACCCCTCACATAACTATTGCTTAAATGACACTCTCATAAGTAGGTCTGGGTGCGAGAGGGATTTAGGGGTTTTAGTGAGCTCTGATCTCCGTCCAAGGGCACAATGCATTCAAGCTAGAAATCGAGCAAATAGGGTACTGGGATTTATTTCAAGGAGCGTAAGCAACAGAAGCCCCGAAGTCTTCTTCAAACTATATTTAGCATTAGTTAGACCTCATCTTGACTATGCGGTTCAGTTCTGGTCACCCTACTATAGAATGGATATCAAAATGTTAGAATCGGTGCAGAGGAGGATGACTAAGATGATTCAGGGGTTGAGAAACTTGCCATACGAGGAAAGACTCAAACAGTTAAACTTGCATTCTCTAGAAAGGCGAAGGGTGCGTGGAGACATGATCGAGGTTTATAAATGGATGAAGGGCTTTAATAAGGGAGACATTCATAAGGTTTTGTTGGTAAGAGAACCGGGTAGGACACGAAGTAACGGGTTTAAACTGGATAAATTCAGATTCAACAGGGACATAGGCAAAAATTGGTTTACTAACAGGGTGGTGGATGAGTGGAATAGGCTCAGCAGTCATGTGGTGAGTGCCAATACAATTGTCACATTCAAAAATAGACTAGATAAATTCATGGACAGCGATATTAGGTGGGGTTAGATACACGGGAGCTTAGGGTCAAAGGAGCTGCCTCGTACAGGCCTACCGGCCTCTTGCAGACTCCTGCGTTCTTATGTTCTTATGTAAAAGACACAATACCATCTCAGTTAAAGTGCAAAAATTGTACAAAAAACTCTATTATAATCTATTTTATGTTTTCAGACTTTAATGCCATTTAATACGGTTGTAACTAGAGGAAAAATATAGTTTAAGAAGTGTAATAGTGAAGTAATCGTCAAAACATTTCAATTTTTTTTTTTTTTTTCTGCCTGAGTGACCAAAATGCTGCGGCACAGTCAGGCCACCAGCCAGGGATTGCTGGGGAAGGTGAGGCAAAAAGTAAGATTGAAAGAGGTGTCGAGGCTGTATTTGGTTACATGAGGAGGGGTCGAGGGGCTCAAAGCAACGCCAAATATGGGCCATTTTCTCCTACCACATTATTCGAGGGGTTCCCTCCGGAGCGGAAGGGAAGGTGTTGGAGGGCGAAATTGTTGGAATCTGGCAAGGGATAGAGATGGCACATCCTCGTCAGCCCCTTCGCATATTTTATGCGTCAATTCTCCATTTCTCTCATTAATATAGTAGTAAATGTTCCAGGAATTATAATAAAAGTATTTGATCTAATATGAATCGGCAAAAGTTTTTGTTTTAAATGATTTAAATTGTTGTTTAAGACTTTAGGGATGTATCATGATTTTTAACCCTTGCCGTGTCAACACACCTGCTTGATTAACTCAAGCAAGAAGTCTTTTGCTATAGCTCCGACGGGGCTCGTTCACTTTTCTAATGGCTCCTTGCTTGATGGGATGGCGAGGGGCAGAGAAGTGGTAGCTAGGCTGTGTCATTGCTGTCTCGATTATAGAGAAGGCCTGGCAGCTCAAATTATGAGTCATCCAAGTAAGGCTGAGTGTGTCCCGCGCTCTCCAATTAAATGTTTTTTTTTTTAATAAATATCTTTGTGGAAAATATATTTTTTGTGATAAATAAAGGTTTTCCAACATTAATGTCTAATAAATATCATCAAATTAGACATAAAAAAGATAAATGAATAAGCTATAGTATAAGGAGAGGGAGGAATAGTCACATAAAAATCATATAAATACATTGACAGTCGCAGCTGGGTACTCCTATTAGTTTGATTTGTCACCGTTTCTAAACATCTCTTTCTGACATTCTTCATAACGCTGTCGTTACAATTACTATATTCAACAAGCCGTTCCTCCATGCTGATACTAGGCAACTCAGTCAGCTGCTATCTGGCAACTACGAGTGAGGGGGGGCTGCTACAGCTCTGTAATAGTGGAAACTATTAATTAATTAACAAAAGGGCATAGAAAAGCAAAGTCAGGCAAAGAAAAGAACAGAAAAACACCTAGGTTCAGGGTGAAATGTATAAGTGTGCACTGTGAAGTGACTAAGTGCATGGTGTGATGTATAGAAGTGTTGAGAACGAGGACATAAGGAGCGCTACAAAGCGTTACAGGTCAAAAGAAGAAGAAAGCATGCTTACATGGCACAGGAGATACCGAAATCAGGAAGTGAAAAGTGTAATAGTGGAAACTTACAAAAGGGCATAGAAAAGCAAAGTCAGGGGAAGAAAAGAACAGAAAAACACCCAGATTCAGGGTGAAGTGTATAAGTGTGCACTGTGAAGTAACTAAGTGCATGGTGGGAAGTACAGAAGTACTGAAGAGGACCTAAGAACTAATAAGTAACTTAGTAACTTGAAGGCTTCTTCCCGGTGGGGCGTGATGGTCGGCCCAAGGCTTCTTCCCGGTGGGGCGTGATGGTCGGCCCAAGGCTTCTTCCCGGTGGGGCCTGATGGTCGGCCCAGCCCGTTCTGGCGCAGGCGAGTGTTTATAGTGGCGCCATCTTGTGTTGGTTCATGCTGCCCCCCGGAACTCATCTTTGAGCCTCTCTTTGGAGAGGTTATCTAGTGCCCAGGTTGACGGGTGGTCTTCAGGCCAGCATTTGGGTAGTCTTAGGCCACTCGGCGGTGACTGAAAAACCTCAGCTGTGCGGCGGCCAGGATTCGAGCCCACGTCCCTCCTGGAGCTCCTGAACGCAGGTGACTAAGTTGCCTAGTATCGGGATGGAGGATCGGCTTCTTAAATATAATAATTGTAACGACAGCGTTATGAATGTCAAAGAGATATTTAGAAACGGTGACAAATCAAAATAATAGGAGTCTACTCTGTTACGACTGTCAATGTATTAAGTATTTATATGATTTTTTATGTGAATATTTCTCCCTCTCCTTGTACTATATCTTATTTAGTTCCTCTTTTTTTTATGTCTAACTTGATGATGTTTATAAGATATTAATGTTGGAAAACCTTTATTTATCACAGAAAAAAAAATTTCCACAAAGATATGCATTATAACAAAACAAAAAAAAAAAAAATTATTGGACAGCGCGGGACACACTCGCCCTTACTTGGATGACTCATCGGAAAAGAATCCAGCAAGCTGTCAGGCCTTCTTATAATCGAGACGGCAAGTCGGCAATGGTTGTGTGCGTGGAGCGGTGGAGGGATGGAGGCATGGGCCGCGCAGGGATGCCAACCTTATCACTCACGTATGTATGCAATTATACCTATATATTTACCATTCAATCAACCATTTCATTTGGTATAATCACCAAAGTATAATCACACCAATGTATGTTAAATGCTTCAATTATCAAGATTTCCATGTAAAGGTGTTTGCAGTGGCTACCAACCCAACTCGACGAGGCTCTAGCAAGTGAAGGGGTTGAGGTCAAGTTAAACTGGCGTCACACAGGGCAAATTTCGCCCAACATGTTGTTCGTTTTTGTTGGCTGTTGGGCAAAACGAACAACAACCAACAATATCTGGCGGGTCGAGAAGAATGGACAACAGATGTGACGTCAGACTGGTTGGGAGGAAACGGGGTCAAATGTAAATTGAAAATCAATCATCGTACAGTCGGCTATAGAGAGTAGTGTCATACTGTCCAGTAAGTTTCGTTCAGAAACCCCTCCACGCGACATGAAAATTATTATATCCTATCGAAATCGTACTGTTGTGGTGATCGGTGGTCACAGGTGCACTCTATATAATTTTAAGATAGATATTTATCAAAAGTGCCCGTCGCTAACGCTTGATAAATAATTTTTCTTTAGGCTCTGTCGCTACATTTTGACACGAGCTTTTAGTTTCGGTCAGATTTAGTCAAGAGCAATTCTAAGTTGTTTATCAAACTATGATACATTTAAAAATATACTGCACTGATTATGGGAGATTGTTATGCCTTTTAGCCCAAAGACGTCGGGCTAGAGGACTATTGTCGTCCTTGCAGCGCGCGGGCGGTGTTGATAAATTTTGGAAAAATAGGTGTTTTTCATCAATGCTCTGAGTGGCAATTTCAAACGAAAACAAAATAATTTATACTGTTTTCTTACCGTCAGTCCTTCCTCTCCACGATGAAATAAATTGGAAGTATGTAGGTTGTAGCACAGCAAAGCCATGATGTTGGGAGTAGGTGCTATTTTTGGCCAAGCCGAGCGCACTTGTTCGTGCTGGTGCTTTTGACCTGGACCTGGGTCTCCTGCCTCGCCCCGCGCCACCACACAGCATGCATCATCTACCAATGCGATTATCCATTTTAGACTACATATTACGCATGTTTGATGCTCATAAAGATAACTCCTTACGAAACTGAATGTGTTTTTTGCCATTATATGCACACAAAAAAAGCTTTCATAAACACAATATAATTATGGAATATATACACTGACTAGGCTACATATTACACATGTTTGTAACTTACATAAAAGTAACTCCTTATCATAATGGGCCTGCCGTGGTTGCATACCACGAGCGTCATGAACGCCACAACAGACACCAACACCACGTCGGCCACCCCAGCGCCGAGCCCCAAGGACACGTCCTCGTGCCGTCTTACGTCGAGGTGGTGAAGGGTGTGATACAGTGAACGCAGACGATGAAGGTGTTGGTGATGAAGGTGTGGGTGATGAGGGTGTGGAAGATGAAGGTGTGGGGGAGGGTGTTTGATGGCGGCAGGCCCAGCGGCAATGACGTTTTGGAGCTACACTTCTCTCAGCCTCTGTCTCACTTCTTGAGTCATTTACCTTCCCAAGATCATCAACATGCCCTTCGTCACTTTCATTGACAGTAGATGTGATTGGAAAGGAAGGAAAAGACTGTGTTGTGGTGGTGCGAGGCAGCGTGTTGTGAACAGCCGCCACAGAAACAGACTGTGCATAGTCTGTTCTAATTCATCTTCTAACTCCTCAGACCCTGAAGCACCACTTTTCAAAGGAGAAAGCGTCTCATCAAACAGGGCTCTTATAATACCGCTGATATTCAAAATTCCCTTATACGGTGGCTTAGCGCGCTCCATGAGATTAGGGGTAGAGGAACAGGGGCCCGCTGGCGCGCTCCCATCCTCCACGCATCCGGACACGGGAAAGTCATTCTCAGCACGTCTCTCCATTATTGTCAAAGACTATAAAAGAAAGACAGGAAAGCTGAACGAAACTCTGTGAGCAGCTGGCGTCGGCTCGCTAGATGGCCTTGGTGTAATATCGACATCCAGTACCAAGACCAAGACCCCAAGTCTGTTTGTTTACCTTTGACACGTAGAATACCTGACCCGCCTCCGCCTGGGCCTCACACGACTCAGCGCTCACCTCCACCGCCTGCGCCTGGCCCCCGACCCTTACTGCCCCTGGTGCAGGACCGTCGAGGAGACCAATGAGCACCTCCTGTTGCACTGTGTACTTCAGATAATCTATAAGTTCTGCTTGTTACACATGTTTGCTTTACTCGTCTTCTTTAAGTTATGTCCTTGTGTAAGAAAGGTATAAACCAATTTATATGGCCTGGTATTATGTAACTTTTCTAAGTGATTGTACTTTTCTATTTGTTATATGTGTAATTTTCTTTATTATTCTTATTCCTATATTCTTGAGATCATTACTGCCCTATTCTTGCTTTACTTTGTGTATAATTATGATACCAATATTTTTTTCTCATATCTTCTTTTGATCGTGTGTCTGTGTTCATGCATATTCTATAATGCACAATATGTTCCATATATCTACATGCCAGCAAAGATTTGTTGTATATAATTTTCTAGACAAATACAACGGAACTGCACCTTTATATCATTGTTTATTTGTCCAAAATACACTAATTAGTTAAGTAAATAGCTGTGTGTGTGTGTGTGTGTGTGTGTGTGTGTGTGTAAAAAAAATACACTTCATGAACTATGGTCTTTGTGGTTATACCACCCACCACTGATGAAAGATAGCAAATAATAATCACATAACGCATAATGAATGATGAAAAATAAATATTGTTCATACATAATGTCAAAAAGATCTACGCATATGATAAACTACAAAGCGATAAGGTCACAAGAAGATGAAGAGGAGACCGTACACCTGCAGACGACGTACTTGATATAGTTTGGCGTCGGCTCAACAGATGGCGCTGCTGGTTTATATCTGCCTCACATTTTCTTTATCGCTTTTAGATAGAAGCTTTCCTATCTTTTCTTTTATAGTCTTTGATCATAGTGATCTGTAAGCTCTGGGAGGTGGTGTGAAACGTAGGACAGGGATTGCCATCAACCACTGGACACAATAATTATCTACGTCACGAAAGTACAAATCTTGGCGGGACCGCAGAGGGCGGGAGCTCCCGCCACCAGACGCTCTCCGCCCGAGCGGGAATTCCCGTCACCCGACGCACAGAGGTTAACTAAAAACAAAAAAATCCCTGACAGCCGAGTTCTTGTTCTTTATTAAAAATTTTATACGTAACAATAGGATTTCATATGATGACGTCGTCGATCGCGGGCTTTGACGGCGCGGCCATGGAGCGCAGAGGTGAAACAACGTTGGAGCAGCGGTATTCTATTAAAGCCCTTATGCCTGCAGGCACTGCAGTTGACCTGTCACGTCAGTGGCTGTGGAAACGTATAATTTCTAATACAAAAAAAAAAAAGAATAGGAGAGAGAGAGAGAGAGAGAGAGAGACAGAGAGGCTGGGTGGGGACAGGAGACATGTCCATCAGCGACAAACAAAGGGGTCAGCTAGTCAGCGACGCGCCGCGCACAACACACACACACACACACACACACACACACACACACGTATTTATACTTAGATATTACGTAATCTTCACGGAGAAATGATTTTAGATTCTTAATGATCTCCTGAATTGTCTTTGAGGCTTTATAGTGACGGGAATTAAGGCTGCGAGTTAAACAGACCCTCAAGCCTAATTGCTGTTTGAAGGTAAGGAGCATTAGTCACTGCCTGCCTCTGTGAAGGACAGCATTGCACGCGGTATTTTCAAAGTTTAATAAGAAAAAGTGTTTCAGACTGTTTGTGATGTTTTACCTCGTCATCATCATCATCATCATCATGTAGAAGACATTCATTATCGCATTTCTAAATTGAATTCATGTAATCTGGTATATTTCTAACTACATTATATTATAAAATAATATAATATACAATATTATAATTTCACGGTCACACACACACGGTACACACTGAAGCGCGTCACTAACATCGCCAGTGAATGCGTCACCGTGGTATAGTTACCAGATACCGCCACCAGGCAAAACATTCTGAAAACCGTGACACTACTCTCTATCGTCGACTGTACATATTTACTCAAATTGTAAACGGTAAAACTCCAAAAACCGACGTACATGTGCAAGTATGCGTTTGTGATTTATTTGTCCACTGTGTAAAGTTATTTATAACACTCAACTGACTGTATGGTGGGTCACCGCCGCCCGGCCATGGGATTGCCAGATTGGGCGAAAAGTAGCGGATTGGGCGACTTATGAAGGCTATACGCTACATAACTTTTTAACCCACTACTTGCTACTTAAATTTTGAGTAATTCTGAAATGTATTGGGCTACTTCATGTTGAAATCCGCTACTTTTTAATGTGAGAGTAGGCTACTTATCGTCAAAAGAATCTGGCAACCCCGGCCCCGGCCCCCGCCCGGGGTGGAGTCTGTGCCTGGCGCGAGGTATAGAGGGGTTGCACGTGACGTCATCATCAGCGATCAGGTGATCACTTCTCAGCTGCCCCGCAAAGTCCCGCCATTTTGGGAGGCAAATGTTTACCGCAAGAGAACTCCTCAGCTTTTCCCCGCCATGTTACTGTGTTGGTGTTTGTGTTAGTGGCCCATCTATTTCTGTGTGGGTGGGTATGTTAGTGTCCATCTGTTACTGTGTGGGTGGGTGTATTAGTGGCCCATCTATTACTGTGTGGGTGTTAGTGCCCCATCTATTACCGTGTGGGTGGGTGTGTTAGTGGCCCATCTATTACTGTGTGGGTGGGTGTTAGTGACCCATCTATTACTGTGTGGGTGTGGGTGTTAGTGTCTATCTGTTACTTTAATAATAATAATAATAATAATAATAATAATAATAATAATAATAATAATAATAATAATAATAATAATAGGTTTATTAAAGTATGGCAGCCGTTAGGCTGAAAATATACAAATTAAAAATACAATAAGCTATAATACTAAATAGGCTACACTGGAGGGGGGAAGGGGAGGGTTGGAGGTGGTTTAGGAGAGCTAAAAATATAGACAAAAGGGAAAGGGAGGGTGGTGTTAAGAGAGCACTGAGAGGGTGGCGGTGAGGTGTTAATCTGCATTGCGGCCCTTTGGGTTTGACTATCACTGCTGGGCATTGTTTATAATCCTCACTATCGCTGGTATTGCGCTCCGTTTGTAACGGTCAGTACGCGGAGCTCTGAAGGGCGTGAGTATGCTGTGGTGTCTGGTGAAGCGGGCGGGGGGAGGGGCGTCGGGTGGGAGGAGGTGGCGGTGGCGAGGATGGTGAAGCAGGGAGACGTCCTGGTGTCTGTCAGAGAGCCTCGGGAGACTCAGGGTGGTCAGGGCATTGTCGTAGGCGTGGTAGTCAGGGCCTAAAATGACCCTGAATGCCCTCTTTTGAACCCTCTCAAGCTGCTGTTGTTAGGTGAGGGTAAGGGACGATGACCGCCCCGGGGAGGCGTACATGAGCTTTGACAGTATGAAAGATGTGTAAATACTGCACAGCTCAGCAGCCGGTGCCCCCAGCGTCCTGAGTCTACGCAGCATGTACAGCTTGTAGGAGGCTGCTCTGACGGTGTTGGAGACGTGGAGCTTCCAGTTGAGTTGGTTGTCCACAGTGATGCCGAGTAGTTTGGTGGACTGGAAAACCTGGAGGTGGTGTGAGCCTATAGTCAGCAACGGAGGTGGCACATCTCTCTTGGACGTGCAAACGTGCATCACCATGGTCTTGGTGTGGTTAATAGTGCCATTATTGTTCACCGTCCATGCCTGAAGGTTGTCGAGCAACGCTTGAAGAAGTGCATAGTCTGGATCCCTGTTGTTGACGGGGACGCCCAAGGTGCTGTCATCAACATACTTCCAGCGATGCGGTGTGTCCATGAGGGCGTTGTTAATGAGCACCAAGAAGCAAAGCGGACCCATTTTAGTGCCTTGCGGGACGCCACACGTCAGCTCAAGAGGAGGGGAGACCGAGCCCTGGGAGCGAACTATTTGCTGGCGTGCGCTGAGGAAATCAGTCAGCCACGATATAATATTAGGGTGAAACCCCATCTCAATGGCCTTAGTAATGACAAGAGTGTGGTCTATAAGGTCAAATGCTCTCCTGAAGTCGACAAAAGCAAGGGCAAGGGAGGTGTCTCGTTTGTCCAGGTGGCTGTGTATGAAATCTAGAAAGCTGACCAGGCAATGAGTGGTGGAGGAGTGCTTCATGTTGCCAAATTGTTGGATGTCAATGAGGCTACTAATATCATCATAAGCCCATTTAAAAATAAAATCTTCACAAATGAGGCTGGGAATGGGCGTGATGGCGATTGGACTTAGGTCATTAAGGGACTGTGGGCTGAAAATTTTGGGGATGGGAGTGACAAAGGAAGTTTTCCAGTCGGTAGGGCAAGTGTTTTGTTCAAGTGAAGCATTTATTATGGAGCAAATGGGGGTGGCAAGCTCAGGGGCAAATTCCTTATAGATTTTCATTGGGAGGTCAGTGGGCGTGATAGCCCTGTGCGTCCTTAATTTCTTTAATTTATTGAAAACGTCAACCTCCTGGACGGAGGGGGATGGGAAGGAAGATGGTAGGAGGATGGGATGGCTGTGTGGGTGGGTGTGTTAGTGCCCATCTTTTACTGTGTGGATGTGGGCGTTAGTGTCCACTTCTTACTGTGTGGGTGGGTGCGTTAGTGTCCATCTATTAATGTGGGGGTGGGTGCGTTAGTGTCCATCTATTAATGTGGGGGTGTGGGTGTTAGTGTCCATTTCTTACTGTGTGGGTGGGTGTGTTAGTGTCCATCTATTAATGTGGGGGTGTGGGTGTTAGTGTCCATTTCTTACTGTGTGGGTGGGTGTGTTAGTGTCCATCTATTAATGTGGGGGTGTGGGTGTTAGTGTCCATTTCTTACTGTGTGGGTGGGTGTGTTAGTGTCCATCTCTTACTGTGTGGGTGTGGGTGTTAGTGTCCATCTCTTACTGTGTGGGTGGGTGTGTTAGTGTCCATCTATTAATGTGTGGGTGTGGGTGTTAGTGTCCATCTATTACTGTGTGGGTGGGTGTGTTAGTGTCCATCTATTACTGTGTGGGTGGGTGTGTTAGTGTCCATCTCTTACTGTGTGGGTGGGTGTGTTAGTGTCCATCTATTACTGTGTGGGTGTGGGTGTTAGTGTCCATCTATTAATGTGTGGGTGTGGGTGTTAGTGTCCATCTATTACTGTGTGGGTGGGTGTGTTAGTGTCCATCTATTACTGTGTGGGTGTGGGTGTTAGTGTCCATCTATTACTGTGTGGGTGTGGGTGTTAGTGGCCCATATATTACTGTGTTGGTGTGGGTGTTAGTGTATCTATTACTGTGTGGGTGTGGGTGTTAGTGGCCCATATATTACTGTGTTGGTGTGGGTGTTAGTGTATCTATTACTGTGTGGGTGTGGGTGTTAGTGTCCATCTATTACTGTGTGGGTGTGGTTGTTAGTGTCCATCTATTACTGTGTGGGTGTGGTTGTTAGTGTCCATCTATTACTGTGTGGGTGTGGTTGTTAGTGTCCATCTATTACTGTGTGGGTGTGGGTGTTAGTGTCCATCTATTACTGTGTGGGTGGGTGTGTTAGTGTCCATCTATTACTGTGTGGGTGGGTGTGTTAGTGTCCATCTATTACTGTGTGTGTTAGTGTCCATCTATTACTGTGTGTGTTAGTGTCCATCTATTACTGTGTGGGTGTGGTTGTTAGTGTCCATCTATTACTGTGTGGGTGTGGTTGTTAGTGTCCATCTATTACTGTGTGGGTGTGGTTGTTAGTGTCCATCTATTACTGTGTGGGTGGGTGTGTTAGTGTCCATCTATTACTGTGTGGGTGTGGTTGTTAGTGTCCATCTATTACTGTGTGGGTGTGGTTGTTAGTGTCCATCTATTACTGTGTGGGTGTGGTTGTTAGTGTCCATCTATTACTGTGTGGGTGGGTGTGTTAGTGGCCCATCTATTACTGGGTGTGGGTGTTTGTGTATCTATTACTGTGTGGGTGGGTGGGTGTTAGTGTCCATCTATTACTGGTACTGAATGGTGCTACACTGCCACTCGCGGTAGATAGACAGGGACTGCCAAGTATAGGTTAGTGGGCTTTTTGCGAACCCCTTACGTTCTTATGTTCTTACTGAACACCGCCCGGGGATGCCCGGTGTTAAATTAGTCATATATTCATCGTTCTTATCATCAAATATATCTTAAAGTTTGATAATAAATGTATATACTGTATGCCCATCATCATTTGGCAGCCTAATGGATAGTTATATAACGAAGCGTAGCCTCACTGTTCAGATTATTTGCATTTTCACATAGATTGTGTCATGAAAACGGGAGGCACGGGCCAGCCATCATAAGGGGGCAGGGACTCAGCTGATCGCTCTTGCTTCCCATAATGGCTGACAGTTGTTTTTCCTAAAACAAAAGCTTAGCGGTGTGACGTCAGTGCAACCCCTCTATAAACAAAGTTTAACAAACTAGCCATGGACGCCCCCAATGCCTCTTCTGGCGTTTCTGCAGTCGTAGCACATGCTTCATTATGTGCAATGCAGCAGTACTATCTTCTAAATCCTCAATATCCTTTCGATTCATGGTTAAATGGCTGACGTGGTGTTTGTTGTTGTCGGAGCGCGGCGTCAACACAAGTGTTCAGGGTCACAGTGTGATGCAAGTAGTAACAAATGTACGGAAGTGGGGGTTGCCTCAGCGGGGAGGGGGACTGGAAGTGGGGGTTGGGGGGGTCAGCGGGGGGGTTACGGAAGAGGGGGTATCTGGACCCCCCCTAACCCCACACCCACACCCATCTCTTTTACCTTTTCTCACCCCCTCTCGGACTAGCGTACGGAAGCGAGAAGGTGACGGGAGTAGGGTGCCCAGCAGGAGGGAGGGGGGGACGGGAGAAGGGATACTTGAAGGGTTAAGATAAGATCTTTCTTTGACCCTCGAATGACCACGAGATTATAATCACGGAAAAGGTTAAGGACATTAGGTTAATGACCAGGCTGAAATATGAATTTACTCTCTAATGCAAGTCCGAAAATAAAATAAAAAATCGCCATTGAACGTAAGACTCGATAAATTATTTAAGTTTTTGCTGGATGTATTGTATCCTTAGCTGCTTCTTTCTCATTTCTCAACTTGTTTCTTCTTATTTCTTTCCTCAACTTATATATATGTTTTTTATCTGTTATTTGGTGCCATCTAACCCTAAACACTGCAGCACCAAGTCTTTTTTTTTTCTGATCGAATTTACCTTTTTCCGTGAAAAAGGGATCATGTGTGTGTGTGTGTGTGTGTGTGTGTGTGTGTGTGTGTGTTCCATTCCCCTCCGATTCTTGAGAAATCTGCGGCTAGCTCGAAATTTTGTGGGCCATCTTTTTTAGCCGATTATATGCTCCGAAGCGGAATTTAGTGAGGATTCTTATGGTATCTTCAAATTCCTCATACGTCTATTAGTTCCCGAGTTACACCGAGAAAACTAAAAAAAAATTTTCTCGTCAGAGTAGCCTAACAAATAAAAAACACTCATTAATTAATGTCTTATATCTCATTTCTTAACTTATTTCTTCTTATTTCTTTTCTCAACTTGCATTTCTTTATATTTTCTGCCTGCTCTTCGGTGTCATATGACCTTAGACGTTGCCGCATCTAGTTTACCTTTTTCCGTGAAAAAGGGATCATGTGTGTGTGTGTGTGCGTGTGTGTGTTCCATTAGGGGAGGCGGTGGCTGAGTCGTCAAAGTAACGGCCTCGTGTTCAGGAGGACGCGAGTTCAATCCCCGCCCGGTGCCACCAAGCTGGGATTTTTCAGCCGCCGCCGAGTGGCTTAAAACTACCCACATGCTGTCCAGAAGACCACCTATCAACCCGGACTCTAGATTCTAGGATCAAAGATGAGCTCTGGGAGGGCAGCATGAGCCAATGCAAGATGGCGCCACTATAAACACTCGCCTGCGCCAGAACGGGCTGGGCCGACCATCAGGACCTACCGGAAAGAAGCCTTGGACCGACCATCAGGATCCACCGGAAGAAGCCTACCGGCGCAATAGGCTGCAATGTAAAAAAAAAAAAAAAAAAAAAAAAAAAAAATTCCCGATAATTCTACAGGGGTAGAGGAGGAGGAGGAAGAGAAGGAAGCTGTAATCATAATTTGACCAAATTCCAATAAACATTGAGTTTGTTTGACTTGTTTATATGTCCTTTATCAAAAAATGAATGAAAAAAGCAATAATTGTCTTAAAATTTATTCGATTTGTGGAAACATGAAGACAAAACGCGTCTATGTTTCGATCTGGCTCATATAAAAAAATATAAAAAAGACTCGCGAAATGTGTGCGGCGGCGGCAGCAGCGGGCCCTGCGGCGACATCATGCGACGACAGGATGCGACAGGATTGCGTGGGCTCGGGGCGGGGCGGGGCGGCAGCACGCTACCAAGTTATTCTAAAAGAGAAATGAGACACTGGATTTGTCTCTACTAAGAACCGGACATGATAGTGTTCTTAGATAGTTATGCTCTCGACCTCAAATTATACTCTGATTATTTTAAATATATTGCTTACCCTGGGCTCAGGATATATAAAAATGCATTTCGACTTCAAAGCACGCGAAGCGATGTGTGCGGGGCTTATGTCGTGTACTTTGCCTACAATGTTTCACACTTGGGTGTAAGAGAAACTCTTGAAAAAATTTGTATGGAGTTTTCCAAGACCGAATATTCGAGGAATGATGAACACGTGATGAGATTCGCTTACAGCAAGTTTATAATGCCCGTATGACATCAAACATTTAACACGTGTTCATAAAAAGTAAGTATTGACTTTATTGATTTTCATATTGAAGTGTATTACATTCCATGAAGCTATTCTCAGCATAAATAATTTTCTAGTTCCTTTATCGTGGTTTGTATAACACGCTTAAATCAGTGGTCTGGCTCCATACAGGACCTCACTCGTCACCACCACTAGCCCCAGTGCTGCCGCCCCGCCCCCCCCCGCCCCCCCCGAGCCCACGCAATCCTGTCGCATCCTGTCGTCGCATGATGTCGCCGCAGGACCCTGCTGCCGCCGCCGCGCACATTTCGCGAGTCTTTTTTTTTTTATATGAGCCAAATCGAAACATAGAAGCGTTTTGTCTACATGTTTCCACAAATCGAATAAATTTTAAGACACTTATTGTTTTTTACATTCATTTTTTGATAAAGGACATATAAACAAGTCAAACAAACTCAAGGTTTGTTTGAATTTGGTCAAATTATGATTACAGCTTCCTTCTCTTCCTCCTCCTCCTCTACCCCTGTAGAATTATCGGGATGACCGTAAGGTCGTAACTCCAAGGTGCTAAAGCAGTGTCTTTTGTCCTGAACTACAGATCTCTTGGGATATTTTACTGTACTCATTCGTCCATTACGCACTGTGAATCCCTGATAGCCAAAGGTAAATGTTTGCTTCTGGAATAGGACGTCTTTGTATCGCTGATGAGCAATTTTTTTTTCTTTATGAGCTTTGGAACGCTCTTAGCTGAACTCAACCGGTCACTGTCTGCCATGGGGATGGAGTAGCACTTTGTTCTTACACCTACAAATTCTGAGATGGTTCTTTCCCTCACTTCAGACTTGAGAAATCCGAGCTTGCCTTTGTTGTCTGTGTTGTACAAGGAATGTGAGGAGCTAAAGTTACTTGTGTCTATATAGCTTTTAAAGGGTTCCTGCGAGTACTCTGTTAATAGATCAGGAGTTTCAGTTTCTGTTATTAATGAATCAGTGTCACAATACACTAGTTTCGCCCGATCCCCGTAATGAGCCTTCATGATACTGTAAAAGAAATCATATAGTCGCAGCTTGGACAGCTCTAGGACGTAGTAGCCAATGTAGTTTGGATGATTCGCCTGTGAATATTTCTTATGGCGAACTACAACTACATGACCATCATTGAGGGTACAACGCGTTTAAAGTAAGGACTTCAGGCCAGCTTCAAAACTTTTCGCGGTTGGTGACAATATCTATGTCTTCACTATATTTGGCCGCGTTCATCAGGTATCGACCAAAAATGCTGTTTTAAATACACTTGATTGCAGTTTTCTTGATAGGGCAAGTAGCACTTTTGCGGGCTTCTATGTTATCCTGAATGAAGTCCGCAAGAAAGTGCTTTTGCTTAAACATATAAATAGCATGCACTTTTAACAACCCGGCCTAGTTGAATAGCAGTTTAAGGAGGGACAGAGCAAACAGTATTTTCTCCTGAGCAACATGTGTTCCAATCTGTTTTATGTTCTTACACGGTACTGGACGGTTTTCTTCTTCATACCATTCGTGTGCGGCTGACGATATATCTCTATTGATGATATTGTGTCTTCTGATGGTCAGTGGGAGGTCATCCGTTTTCTCAATGACTTCACGTGAGACAGCCTCAGTATTGCACAGAATGAGGTATCCAAAATCGCCATCGGTTGCTTGATTGACCTAGCC
This sequence comes from Eriocheir sinensis, assembly GCF_024679095.1. NCBI lineage: Eukaryota > Metazoa > Arthropoda > Malacostraca > Decapoda > Varunidae > Eriocheir > Eriocheir sinensis. The sequence goes on along the minus strand of NW_026111843.1, from coordinate 612,626 downwards.
CCCCTCCCGCTCAAAACCAGTGCATTTCTGTCTCATCTAGTTTTCTCATATCTCCACATGGTAACTTCTCTTGCATTACAGTGGGATAAAGACTGTTGAAGTCAAGATATGAAAGGAAAGTGTTTCTATCATGTTTTGGATTAAACTGAGGTTCGTGTAGATGTTATTGGTGCGTACAAAACGACGCACAACTTGTGTAGCCCCCACGCACATTTGTTTGAATGCAATGATATATGTGTGGGCTACTAAGCATCTCTAATTCCTGCTGTGTTTTAACAAAAAGAGTCATAGGCAAATCCTGGCAGGCTAACATAATTTACAATATCCAACCTCCACTGGGTTTTCAAAATACCTCTCCACTCAAGGAAGACATCACATAGAAGGCCAACATCCACTTTTACATAAAGCAACAAATAGTCCATCAGGCTCTGACATCCAGCTACTTTCCAAACATTCTGAGCATGTTTATAATCACTTTCGGAAAGTTCTGCTTCTTTAAGCGAAGTGAAAACAATCTTCGCGGGATGGAAGACGTGTCTCAGAAAGTCGTTCCATCGAGTCCATATAGTCATAACAAAAACCTGCTTTCCTTGATCAATAATGGTAACGCAGGTGCTGGCACATCTTTCAACATCTGTTGTGTGCACATGGGCTCGTTCCCAGTGCTGATGAATTGGTTCGCTAAAGTCGCGAGTGAACCAGACATAAAGACATACGTGTCAATAAATCTCAAGTCATTTATGATGACTTCATGGTATTTCTGAACTGAATGTTTTGGTCTTAGTTTGATTTTCAAAGCCAGGTAGCGTTAATTCACGCGGGATTAACGTCATGTCGTAATCCGCATAATGTGCAATGAGAGTGCGCTGCAATTTGTGATTTTTTCATTTGAAGGTTGCATCTATTACAATAAGCTTCAATGTAATTGTTTCCTGATTTTCATGGTCATGATGTTTTACTCCTTTACCTTTTAAAACCCGTATTTACAGAGAAGACAGTGAGTTTGTTCATTGTGACGTGCCGTATCTTCATCGGTCATATTGATTTTATTGTAGCCTTTAGAAAATTTTAGCTTCTTCCAGGAGTGTGGGTTCAGCTAATGTAAGTTCGTTCTATATTCAAAACAGTGTGAGATCAGCTAATGTAAGTTCGTTCTATATTCAAAACAGTGTGAGTTCAGCTAATGTACGTTCGTTCTATAATCAAAAACAGTGTGAGTTCAGCTAATGTAAGTTCGTTCTATATACAAAACAGTGCGAACGAGGAAGAAAATATTTTGGATTTGTTGTTAACTAATAAAGAGGACATAATAAGCAACACTGAGGTTGGGGTTCATTAGGTAACAGTGATCATAAGGAAATTAAATTTAATATTAAATGGGAGGATAGAGTCAGCAGAAACAACACTTAATACCTGACTTCAGGAAGGCGGGCTTCGATGGTTTAAGAAAGTAACTGCAAAGGCTTAAGAGTAAGATCAGAAGTAGCTGAGAGCTTAAACCATAGGGTTCGTTATGTTGGGAGTATAGAACGTGTAAGAGTTCCTTTTCCTGAGTTCACCATTGGAATACGCGTTCATCTGGGAGGCTCTCCAACAATGTTTGAGCGAAACTGTAGGGATTCAGGAGTATTTATACCCTAATCAACAAGAAGATATCCATAAGGACGTGAATATACAGCATATTATATATATATATATATATATATATATATATATATATATATATATATATATATATATATATATATATATATATATATATATATATATATATATATATACAAACTGGTTTGCCTTCTCTTTTCCGAATATTTGTCTGCCCAGACAGTGAATTTGAGATAAATCTGACTTATTTAACCCTCTCGCGCACGATGGCGCATTTCGTGTCATCAAGGGTAAAAGATTCTGCGGACGATGACGCGAAACGCGCCATAAAAGTAAATAAAAATTATTAAAATTAAGTTTTCGATGAAAGTGCGTCAAATTTGCAGTTGTTGGGATAAGTTTCTTAATAGTAACATATGGCAATCTTTCTAAGGAACGTAGATGAGGAGCTCTGAGTGATTTTTATTTGTTAGGATACTCTGACGAGAGAATAACATTCAGTTTTCTCGGTGTAACTCGGGAACTAATAGACGTATGAGGAATTTGAAGATACCATAAGAATCCTCACTAAATTCCGCTTCGGAACATATATTCGGCTAAAAAAGTTGGCCCACAAAATTTTGAGCAAGCAGCAGATTTCTCAAGAATCAGAGGGGAATGGAACACACACACACACACACACACACACACACACACACACACACACACACACGATCCCTTTTTCACGGAAAAAAGTAAACTCGATGCGGCAACGTCTAAGGTCATATGACACCGAAGAGCAGGCAGAAAATATAAAGAAATGCAAGTTGAGAAAAGAAATAAGAAGAAATAAGTTAAGAAATGAAATATAAGACATTAATTAATGAGTGATTTTTATTTGTTATGCTACTCTGACGAGAGAAAAAAATTCAGTTTTCTCGGTGTAACTCGGGAACTAATAGACGTATGAGGAATTTGAAGATACCATAAGAATCCTCACTAAATTCCGCTTCGGAGCATATAATCGGCTAAAAAAGATGGCCCACAAAATTTCGAGCTAGCCGCAGATTTCTCAAGAATCGGAGGGGAATGGAACACACACACACACACACACACACACATGATCCCTTTTTCACGGAAAAAGGTAAACTCGATGCGGCAACGTCTAAGGTCATATGACACCGAAGAGCAGGCAGAAAATATAAAGAAATGCAGGTTGAGAAAAGAAATAAGAAGAAATAAGTTAAGAAATGAGATATAAGACATTAATTAATGAGTGTTTTTTATTTGTTAGGCTACTCTGACGAGAGAAAAAAATTCAGTTTTCTCGGTGTAACTCGGGAACTAATAGACGTATGAGGAATTTGAAGATACCATAAGAATCCTCACTAAATTCCGCTTCGGAGCATATAATCGGCTAAAAAAGATGGCCCACAAAATTTCGAGCTAGCCGCAGATTTCTCAAGAATCGGAGGGGAATGGAACACACACACACACACACACACACACACACACACACACATGATCCCTTTTTCACGGAAAAAGGTAAATTCGATCAGAAAAAAAAAAAAGACTTGGTGCTGCAGTGTTTAGGGTTAGATGGCACCAAATAACCGGAGTAAAAAAAAATATATATAAGTTGAGGAAAGAAATAAGAAGAAACAAGTTGAGAAATGAGAAATAAGAAGATAATGATACCATACATACAGCACAAAATTAAATAATTTATCGAGTCTTACGTTCAATGGCGATTTTTTATTTTATTTTCGGACTTGCATTAGAGAGTAAATTCATATTTCAGCCTGGTCATTAACCTAATGTCCTTAACCTTTTCCGTGATTATAATCTCGTGGTCATTCGAGGGTCAAAGAAAGATCTTATCTTAACCCTTCAAGTATCCCTTCTCCCGTCACCCCACCTCCCACCCTGCTGGGCACTACTCCCGTCACCTTCTCGCTTCCGTACGCTAGTCCGAGAGGGGTGAGGGGTGAAAAAAGAGATGGGTGTGTGTGGGGGGGGGGTTAGGGAGGGGTCCAGATACCACCTCTTCCGTAACCCCCCCGCTGACCCCCCCAACCCCCACTTCCAGTCCCCCCCGCTGAGGCAACCCCCACTTCCGTACATTTGTTACTACTGATGCACAACATTGTTGGTTGGCGATTATCACCAACAAAAACGAGCAACATGTTGGCAGAAATTTGCCGTGTGTGACGCCAGCTTTATAGTATCCAGCAGAAAGGGGACACTGTTTAAGGGAAGAGGAAGAGGAAGGTTTTGAGGGAGATGTATGGTATGGCCCCCCACCATTAGGCGATGCTCGATTTGCTTAGATTTGTTAAGTAATTATTTGCGAAAAATGTTTGATACGCTTCACAAACTGAAGTGATTACTTAGCGGTTACTGCGTATTTTGAGAACGAAAAACTATTGACCTAATTAGAATAATAAAAAAAAAGTATTATTTGAAATTCTCGCATGTTATTTGTCCTGGGAGGGGTTGTCCTCTTGGGGAGTCTTGAGATTTTTGTAATTTTGTCCTGAGGAGGTTTTATCCGTTTTTTTCGTCCGTGGGTTTTTTGCACCAGGGTAGTTGTCCTAGTGTTGTTGTTGTTGTTGTTGTCCTACGCACTCTGTTATTTCAACTGCTATTGCTACTTACCACCAGTATTTCCGCAACAACAACAACTAGGCCTCCTATTACTACTACTACTACTACTACAATTACTACTACTACTACTACTACTACTACTACTACTACTACTACATACTATTATCACCAGTACTACTACTACTAATTCTACTACTACTACTACTACTACTACTACTACCACTTTTTTTTTTTTTTTTACTACTACTACTACAAATGATACCTCCACCCATGTTTATTTTCCCGACACATAATCATGGAGGGCTCCATAGCTTGGAGGTCATTAGCCCCAACTCTGTTCGCTAATGACTGTGGCATCCAACCATATCACTAATACTACCTGACACTAAATCACCTATCATCTATTACGTCTAGATCCCCCTTTCCTTCCCTACTCAAGTCACTCCCGACCCACCCTAATGTCACTCTCCACCACTGTGGCTTCATAGTCCATATTGGAGATGGTGGTGGCTTTTGGGCCAGAGTGTCTGGTGCCCCTGAGACATAGGATGGCCGACCTGAGCAGGGAGAACGAGAGGCGACACCTCATCCAGGCGACAACGTGGCTCCTTGGCTGTTGCTTCTTTTCTGAGATTAGTTCCGCGAGGCGTGTGTAGAAGCATTGGGCCCTGGGACCCATCCCGCCGGATGTGGTGAAGACGAGTGGGGTGAAGCTGCCCTGATCCACATGTTGGATTCTTTCACC
>NW_026111843.1:565190-597690 GCF_024679095.1 Eriocheir sinensis | reverse complement strand
ATCTATCTATTCATCTTTCTATCTATCTATCTATCTATCTGTTTATGTATTCTCTCTCTCTCTCTCTCTCTCTCTCTCTCTCTCTCTCTCTCTCTCTCTCTCTCTCTCTCTCTCTCTCTCTCTATATATATATATATATATATATATATATATATATATATATATATATATATATATATATATATATATATATATATATATATACGATATAAAATAATACTATAACAATAAATAGTAAACAAAAATATATGAAAAACAAGAAGAATCATGAATATATAAAATAGGTATAGAACTAACATTTTCATTTATTTCATAATTAATTTACTATTTATTACTTTATTTATTTCTTAATATCATTATTCTGCCATTATTTAACCTTTGTTTCATTTTCAGTTATTTAGATTTATATCTTCTCTCAGTTACTGGTTTGTTTATTAATATTACGTAAACATTCATTCATTCTAAAATATTTGTAGGAGGGCAAAACAAAAACAAGTCACATTTATACATTATATTACACATACTATCATACATATTACCACACATTTTACCACACATGGTATTTACTCGCGCACAATTCTGTCCTGCCAGGCACTGCTCCCCGGGTTTTGTAGTAGTCCATGAGGTAGGCACGGATTCCCGTGCTTGTATATGCCACATGGGCATCAGATGATCAGCTGTCAGAAATCTTGGCACTGTCGGAGAATTGTCCCCGACATGTCGCCGACACCTCGGGGACATGCGAAGACAATTCGGAGACTTGTCGCCAGTTATTCCGCGACAAAAAAAAAAAAAAAACGTTAAAACTTCAGATTTTGAGCTTGGCGACATGGACGCCGAATAGTCGGCGACATGTCTCCGAATTGTCACCGAATTGTCTTGAGCATTCGCCGACATGTCGCCGAATGGTCACGAACTGTAAGAATCTTGGTCATGTCGGCGAACCGGTAGCCGAATTTTTTCACAAAATGATTCGGCGTCAAGTTCGTGGGCAAAATTCGGCAGTATATTTGGGGCTTTAGTCTGCCTGTCAGTTTTCTTTCAGTTATAATCACCTGGACTATATTTTTTTTTATTTTCCCCGTTAAACAAAATCGGCATTCCTCTCCGTCGCTGGAAGACCACCCAGCACATTATTCTCGGCATTTCCTTTTGTCCCCCCGGTAACCGCCGCTTACGAGTAGACAAGCGACGCCTGTTCAGTGGTTATGTAGCGGCGGCCACCTTTGAGATGCTGTGACGATTCTGTGACCCAACCAGAAGACGTGCATTACACGTCTTGCCGGTCTGTCCTTTACTTTCTTTCCTTTCTTTTGGGGGTCTGCCTGTGTGTCTGTGTCTTTTTACAGTATAAGGAGACGGAGCAAGGGGTATAAAAAAGGTTATTATTAAAAAAAATTCCGCACCCTGCCAACACTGGTAACATGCCCTACACCTGCACCTACAGATTAACATGTTCCTGACAGCACTTTCTCACACTTTTTCACACACCCTCTCATACTGTGGTGTATGTCAGTTAACCTCTGCTCAGGTAAGTGACGGTTCGCCTGTGAGTGAAAAAACCTCAACATTTACGTTAATACTCCAACTAGAGGGAAAACTCCATAGCGAGGCGCCAGTACCTTTTAGAGCGGGCTTGGCGAGCTTCGCCACATTTATTCACAATATGTAAGTGGTGTTATGTATGTATACATAGTATAGGTGGGACAGATGTGGAGTAGCGGTAGGTAGGTGTATAAATGGTGTAACTTATTGTATAAATTCCTGGCTAACTGCCTAATTTTTCTTACATTATCACACCATTCACCATACCATGCCCCGTCACCTTACTGCACCCAAACCTCACTGCCACTAGTGAATATGAAGTCTCCGAGCCACCTACTTGTCCATTTTGATCATCTTAATCTGCTACCGAACGCGACAAGAAGTCCGCCCCAACGTTGGCTTGTCCCATTACGTACTTTACAGTGAACTGAGACTGCTGGAGATACAACGCCCAGAGCATCAGACGTGCATTTGCGTTCTTAGAAGTTCTCAAATATATATATATATATATATATATATATATATATATATATATATATATATATATATATATATATATATATATATATATATATATATATATATATATATATATATATATATATATATATATATATATATATATATATATATATATATTAGAGGTGTATCGGATGTCGATTTCAGACATCCGCGGATGCAGATGTATATGTGGATGTCATTTGCGGATGCAAATGTGAATGCGGATATCAGTCTCTACTAAAATGCGGATGCAAATGCGGATGCGGATATCAAAATATGACATCCTCGCGGATGCGGATGCGGATGTTTTTACGTCAAACGTTCTCACCAAGAGGACCCCCCCCCAAAAAAAGCCTGTTTCAGTGTCAGACCATGCAGACAGGAGGAGTAACAAATAAAAACAAGGTGGGAGAACCAAAATACTGCGAAATGAGTTCGAATGGTGTCTTAATAGTTGATACTTCTTTCTTTGAAAGTATTTAAGTCATAGGAAGACGTAAATACAGACGCAGGAAGGGAGCTCCAGAGTATACTAGTGGAAGTAAAGTGGAAGTACTTTTTGTTACAATAAAGTTTTATGACGAGTTTCAGCCACACATTTTGTGCGTTACCAGGATGCGGGACGTGGACCCAACTCGTCGTGCATTGCACCGACCACTTTCCCCAGCCTCCACCCTTTTGAAAGTGGTTAACTATAAATCTATAACCAACTGATTGAACTGATACTATAAACACATATTTATTACTTAATATTTAAAGTTCAAGATGGGCAAGTTTCGTTTCAAAAACAGTAGCTTATCTACCATTTCTGGCAAAAACCGATTGCGCTTAGCGTCATATATCAAGCCAGCACTACTAAACAGCTGCTCACTAGGAACGCTACTTGGTGGACAGGAGAGATACTGGCAAGCTACCTTTGCCAAATCAGGGTAGACTGTCTTCATTGTCTTCCACCATTGCAAACTATCTTGACTTGTTCCACTTATTCTTTTCTCTCTGTGATATTTCTCAATATCTTTCATGAGTAAAGTTACTACAGATGAGTTTTTTGCTTCATCATCACTGCTGGAGGCAAGAATAAAGGTCATTGCTTCATCTAATGTTCCACAGGTGGTAGGTGTTTCACTCATATCAGCTCTTCTTCGTTTCCTTCTTGGCTCTCCATCTTCCTCTTCTAGAATAGTCGTCTGACGAAGCTCCTCACATACTCTGGCAAGTGATGATTTTACTTGATCAGTGACGTGAGATGAAGAAAAAAATTTACTCTTGTATCTTGGGTCAATATATGTTGCAATTCTGTAAAGATCTTCATTTTCAATCCAAGAAATTTTTTTCTCAACATCAGCTTGCATTGCTTCTTTCATGAAGTTTACTGCCTGTGTTGCTTGTCTGTCTTCATTTAACTCAATCACTGATCCTGAGCTTGGTTCATCTTCAGAGCTTGTATCTGAAGTATGAGTTTCTTCAACAGGGTTAGAAACTACTGATGTGGTATGCTGAAGAGTGTGTTTTAAGGATTTTACAAGTGGAATCACTTCAGCTGCTGTTGATGTGGAGTCACTAAGTTTTTTTGTGATATCTTCATAAGGTTGTAAGGCTTGTACACATTTATGCATAATCAACCACTCAGTATTGCTGAGCTGTTTGATTTTGGAGTTGGTAGCAGCATACACACACACAGATTCCTTTATTTCTAGTGTTCTTCTTAGCATGTGTAAGGTGCTATTCCATCTTGTGGGTGTATCATGAATAACAGAGAGTTTAGGTACTTGCAGCCTGTCCTGAATCTATTTAAGTTCATCTTGTGCCATAGTTGAGTGATGAAAGTGCGTAGCAATACTACGAGTTTTTTTGATCATGTTTTCTATATCACAATGTGATGATAATCCAGTTTTATCAATCAGCTGTATTTTATGCACAGTACAATCCAAATTATTTACACCTGAGAGAAACAGAGCTTTTTTCATATTTGCCCCAGCATCACGCAGAACACAGTGCACATTTGTACGAGATATGTCCCACTTCATCAGCATATCATCAAACATTTTGGAAATATACTCTCCTGTATGTCGTTCTTCCAGTGGTTCAGCACCTAGCACAAAGTTTGTTCTTTCAAATTCCTTATTTATGGTATGTGCAGTTAAACTCAGCAATGAGACACCTGCTGAGGTATCTGACCACACATCAGTTGTGAAGGAAAGTTTGTTGTCTTGCTTCACTTCATCAATTATTTCTTTTATTTACTTGAAAACAGACTCATACATATCACTACATATCGTTGATGAATATAAATTTCGCTGCTTTAGACTGTATAGTGGAGCAGCTTCAGTCATCAGTCTCATGAATCCTATGTCCTCAACATGACTGAAAGGCAAATCATCCATGACTAACATTTCTGCAATGCATTTATCCAGTTTCTTTGCCTTAGGGTTAGAAGCATCCCATAATTTTGCACTCTGAAAATACTCAGCAACATTCCTTTGCTTAGCATCTGTCTTTGCTTTTTGCAAAGGTGTTTTTTCTATATATATTTTTTCTTCCAACTTCTTTGTCTCTTTTGCCATTAACTCTTCAAACTGTTCTTTATGCACTGATTTCAAGTGGTTTTTCAGAGATGTAGTTCCACGTCCCTTTCGTGAATAATCTTTCTTGCACAACAGACACTGTGCTAGGTCACTTGATTTGCTCATAAAATATTTTCACACCTCACTGCTATGTGACGCCATTTTTCAGCTGCTGTAGCAGTCAGCACAGAACAATAAGGCTTTGTAAACTTGATTATAATATCCTTTTAAACCATCACTGGCAAACTGTATTATCAGCGAGGAGCAAAGCAAGGAAGGAGCAGTACTTCTTCCTTCGAAGGCAAACTCTTACCAAACTGATGACCTAGCTGCCAGTGTACTGTGTAGGACTTATGCTCAGATGCCAGTTTACAACTTATGGATCAGTATTATAAATTTTCGAGATGCTTAGCAAATGTGAAAAGAAAATTCCTTTATTCTAATGCTTCATTGCATTAAATTCTAGTAAGAAATACATCGAAAAGCCCTCTATAACAGTAATAATGATAATAATAATAAAACAATAGCTAATATTACCCTTCCTCTGTGAAAATCTTTTCATCGGCAACTCACTGTATCAGGGGAAACAGGCGACAACAGGAAAACTCGTGCTATAAGAAGAGCTCAGCGCTGCCGGTTCATATTTTTTTTAATATTATTATTTGTATAATTATGGAAACATTCGCATTAAAAGTATTTAAGGAAGAAGCACTGAATTCTACCGTGTGAAGTGGGAATAAGGTCTAAGACTGCAATGTACGACATTACTCAGCCACACGACACACACATTACAATCTCTCTCTCTCTCTCTCTCTCTCTCTCTCTCTCTCTCTCTCTCTCTCTCTCTCTCTCTCTCTCTCTCTCTCTCTCTCTCTCTCTCCAGCAGTAAGGCATCGGGGTGAAGGTGACAAGCAAGGGTGATAAGCCTCCTCTCTATCTCCCTCTTCACCCTCCTCACACACACACACACACACACACACACACACACACACACACACACACACACACAGTGACTCACTCATCTGTCGTTACTAAGTATCTAACATTCCACCATTCACAGTTTGCAGTTTATTTACTATGTATTTGTACTTCATAGTCACTAAGTAAAATTCGCCCCCTCCTCCTGACCTTCCCCTAAATTCTAGACACATTACGTTGTGTAAGTTTGAAAGGAAATTAATCCGTGATATTATTTGCTTTAGTTTTACTAGATAATTAATTCATTAGACACACATCAATAAATCTACTCCACATTTCTAAGCTTTGTCTGAACTCTAAGTCTGTAAGCACCAGGCAGTACTCCTCTACTCTGCTAGTCTGTAACTGCGTGTCTATATATTACTCTATAATCTATAGGTTGTGCAATACACAAAACACATCCGCATCCACACATCCTCTGTAGAGTGCGGATGCGGATGCGGATGCGGATGTATATTTCACCACAAATGCGGATGCGGAGGCGGAGGCGGATGTTCAGTTTATCACAACTACGGATGCGGATGCGGATGCGGATGTGAAAAAATATGCGGATGTTCCGCGTATGCGGATGCGGATATCCGATACATCTCTAGTTTATAGTGGCGCCATCTTGCATTGGCTCATGCTGCCCTCCCGGAGCTCATCTTTAATCCTAGAATCTAGAGTCCGGGTTGATAGGTGGTCTTCTGGACAGCATGTGGGTAGTTTTAAGCCACTCGGCGGCGGCTGAAAAATCCCAGCTTGGTGGCACCGGTCGGGGATTGAACTCGCGTCCTCCTGAACGCGGGGCCGTCTCGCTATCCGTTCAACCACCGCCTCCCCTGAACCTGCTCTGCTTACCGTCTCTCTCTCTCTCTCTCTCTCTCTCTCTCTCTCTCTCTCTCTCTCTCGCGCGCGCGCGCGCGCGCTGGAATATATTAGATTATATTAGGTTAAGTGAGGATAGGTTAAGGTAGGTTAGGTAAGGTAAAGCTAGGTTAAGATAGGTTAGCTTAGGTAAGGCTCGGCAATGTTAGGTTAGGTTAGGGAAGGCTCGGTGCTAGGTGAGGTTAGGTAAAGTTAGGAAAGCTAGGTAAGGTTAGATGTGGTTAAGTAAGGCTAGGATAAGCTAGGTTAGGTAAGGTTAGGGAAGTTAGGTAAGGTTAGATGTGTTTAAGTAATGCTAGGATAAGCTAGGTTAGGTTAGGTTAGGAAAGTTAGGTAAGGTTAGATGTGGTTAAGTAAGGCTAGGATAAGCTAGGTTAGGTAAGGTTAGGAAAGTTAGGTAAGGTTAGATGTGTTTAAGTAAGGCTAGGATAAACTAGGTTAGGTTAGGTTAGGAAAGTTAGGTTAGGTTAGATGTGGTTAAGTAAGGCTAGGATAAGCTAGGTTAGGTTAGGTTAGGAAAGCTAGGTAAGGTTAGATGTGGTTAAGTAAGGCTAGGATAAGCTAGGTTAGATAAGGTTAGGAAAGTAAGGTAAGGTTAGATGTGGTTAAGTAAGGCTAGGATAAGCTAGGTTAGGTTAGGTTGTTGAAGGCGTCCCTCTTACACCCTTACCCTCTCCCTCTCTCGCCCTTGCCCTCTCGTTAAGATAGATTAGGTTAGGTTAGGTCTTTGTGCATTTCTCTAGCCTCCCTGTCACACCCATTGCCTCCCCCCTCCCCCTCGTCTCCCCCCTCTCCCTCGTCTCCCCCCCTCTCCCTCGCCCTCTCCCTCTCTCTTCCTCTTGCCCTCTCGCTAAGATAAATTAGGTTAAGTTAGGTTAGGTAAGGCTTGGTAAAGTTAGGTTAGGTAAGTCGTCCCTCTCACCCTCTCCCTTTCTCTCGCCCTTGCCCTGTCGCTAAGATAGATTAGGTTAAGTTAGGTCAGGTCAGGTAAGGCAGAGTTAAGTTAGGTCTTCGTGCATTCCTCTGAACTCGCCCCTCTCACACCCTCCCCCTCGCCCTCTCCCTCTCTCCTTCTTTGCCCAGACATTAGACGTTTTCAAATTTAATCAGATAAATTAAGTTCTAATAACGTCAAGGGGAGGAAGGAAGGCAGGGAGGGCGCGGCAGGGAAAGCAAAGCAGAGGAATGGCAGGGGGAGGAAGTGAGATAGGGTTAAAGAATGGAAGCAGGAGAATGGCAGGGGGGCGGAAGGATGACAGGGAAGGGTGCGGCAGGGGAAGGAAAACAGAGGAATGGAAGGGGGAAGGAAGGAATCCAGGGAGGGCGTGGCAGGGGAAAGTAAGAAGGTAGGGAAAGGAATGGCAAGGGAAGGAAGGCAGAGACAGGGTGGCGAGGGAAGGGACACAGAGGAATGGCAAGGGTAGGAAGGGTAAGGTGTGGACGGCAGGGGAAGGAAGCAAAGGAATGACAGGGGCGGAAGTGGGGGGTGGGGGATGCCAGGGGAAGGGACGGGAAGCAGAGGAATGGCAGGGGAATTATAACAAGTCCCGCATTGTGTGGACGCCGCTTTAGAGGGAAGGAAACATGTCCTTTCATGGATCTCAATAACATGCGCGAGAAGATAATTATGTGCATCCTTATGTTCACATTACTGTTGCAGATTCGCGGCAATATGATGCGGAAGTTTCTGCGGGAGACGATGGCGGCCGCAGTTTTCTTAATAACAAGCGACAGTGTCAGGAAACAGGGGGAGTGAGGCGCGTGAAGTCGTCAGAGTTCAGCAGCAGGTGCCACCAAGGTCTTGGGTGCCACCAGCTCTAGACTCGGGGGGGTGCAATGTCAACTCCAGGCTACCTAAATCCGCCAATGCCAAACCGAGGTGACGTGTTGAATCGGCGCCCTTATGATAGCACGAGAGCCCCGATGGCCTGCCCCCAACGCAGCATCTACCGCTTCCTTGGCGTGGCCGAGGACGCGCCCTTCGCCGAGGTGAAGAAGGCCTACCACAAGGCGGCCCTGCGGCTTCACCCCGACAAAAACCCGGACAATATTAAGGCTGCCACCAAGCAGTTCCAGGCGCTACAGTCTGCCTTCAGGGTGCTGAAGGAGCGGGAGGAGAGGGGCCTGCCGCGGAAGAAGGGGGGTTGCGGGGAGCCTGGGTGCACCAAGTGCTTCAGGAGGAAAGCTCAGCGGGCCGAGGGCGGGCAGGAGGCCCCTCGGAAAGAGAAAAAGTCGTCGAAGAAAGGGGGCTGCGGGAAGCCCGGATGCACCAAGTGTTTCGGGAAGGAAGGGGGTCAGAGCGAGGCCCCGCCGAGAGAAAAAGATGCAAAAGAAGGAGCCAAGAATCGACCCAAGGGGAGCGCGGAGACAGAATTTGAGCGGGAAAAGCGGCGAGCCGATCGGAAGTACTGGAGACATCGACGCCGCAAGGAGAGGGAGGAGGAGGAGCGTCGTTGGCTGGAGGAGGAGGAGGAGAGGATGGAGCAGGAGAGGGAGTACAGACAGATGCTGTACGAGCAGGAGAGGGAGAGGCGGGAACAGGAACGGATCCGTCAGCAGGAGGAGTTGAAGAGGTTTGTTGAACACCGGGACCGCCTGCTGCGAGAGCAAGAGGAGGAGGAGAAAAAGAGGCGGGCGAGGGAGAGAGCGGAGGACAGAAAGGAGGCCAAACGGAGACGTGAAGAGGAGAAGTGGGAGCAGTATCTTGAACTGCGAGCCAGCTGGCTGGGAGAGAGGCCGGGGGAGAACATGGCGGAGGTCAGGGCGCAGTTTCTTGCGGCCCAAGAGACGGTGAGGCGGGATGCCGAGAGGATCAAGCAACAGGAGGAAAGGATGTATAAAGAGACCGGCTGGCCGCTTGAGCAGTTTGTTAGGCCTATTCTACCGAGGGTGAAGCGAGCGAGGGAAGGGGAGGAGCAGTCGGCGCCAGAAGCGAAGAGTGCCAAAACGATGCACTAAGCACCTCACCCGCCCTGCCCGGCAGCGCTATGGCCTTTAAAAAAGAAAAGTAAAACAAGTAAAAAAAAAAAAAATAAATAAAATAAAAAAAAAACAGCAAAAAAAAAACAAACAAAAAAGATAAGACCAAAAAAAATGTGTGCAAGGTTTTACAACTTGGTTAAGTTTCAGTTCAGTTTAACTTTAATTTAAATAAGGATTTAAGTTTAACGTTGAAAAAGGAGCAAGGATTCCACTCACAACAGTCGTCCGGCGCTTGAAGAAAATTTTGTAAAATGCAGAAAAAAACGTTGCCAACTGCACAAACAATAGGACTGTGTGAGTGTATGTGTGTGTGTGTGTGTGTGTGTGTGTGTGTGTGTGTGTGTTTGGGAGAAGGGGGAAGACCACAACAACGGAAGGGTATCAAAAATAAAAGTAATGGGAAGGGATGAAGACCCTGGCTTAGTGGCCCGGATTCCATGTAGCTACACCCTGGCTTCATTGTCTGGGTGGGATGCTGACCTTGGCTTAACTGCCTGGGTGGGATGCTGACCTTGGCTTAACTGCCTGGGTGGGATGCTGACCTTGGCTTAACTGCCTGGGTGGGATGCTGACCTTGGCTTAACTGCCTGGGTGGGATGCGGACCTTGGCTTAACTGCCTGGGTGGGATGCTGACCTTGGCTTAACTGCCTGGGTGGGATGCTGACCCTGGCTTAACTGCCTGGGTGGGATGCTGACCTTGGCTTAACTGCCTGGGTGGGATGCGGACCTTGGCTTAACTGCCTGGGTGAGATGCTGACCTTGGCTTAACTGCCTGGGTAGGATGCTGACCCTGGCTTAACTGCCTGGGTGGGATGCTGACCTTGGCTTAACTGCCTGGGTGGGATGCTGACCTTGGCTTAACTGCCTGGGTGGGATGCAGACCTTGGGTTAACTGCCTGGGTGGGATGCTGACCCTGGCTTAACTGCCTGGGTGGGATGCTGACCTTGGCTTAACTGCATGGGTGGGATGCTGACGTTGGCTTAACTGCCTGGGTGGGATGCAGACCTTGGGTTAACTGCCTGGGTGGGATGCTGACCTTGGCTTAACTGCCTGGGTGGGATGCTGACCCTGGCTTAACTGCCTGGGTGGGATGCTGACCTTGGCTTAACTGCCTGGGTGGGATGCTGACCTTGGCTTAACTGCCTGGGTGGGATGCAGACCTTGGCTTAACTGCCTGGGTGGGATGCTGACCTTGGCTTAACTGCCTGGGTGGGATGCTGACCCTGGTTTAACTGCCTGGGTGGGATGCTGACCTTGGCTTAACTGCCTGGGTGGGATGCTGACCCTGGCTTAACTGCCTGGGTGGGATGCTGACCTTGGCTTAACTGCCTGGGTGGGATGCTGACCTTGGCTTAACTGCCTGGGTGGGATGCTGACCCTGGCTTAACTGCCTGGGTGGGATGCTGACCTTGGCTTAACTGCCTGGGTGGGATGCAGACCTTGGCTTAACTGCCTGGGTGGGATGCTGACCCTGGCTTAACTGCCTGGGTGGGATGCTGACCTTGGCTTAACTGCCTGGGTGGGATGCTGACCTGGGCTTAACTGCCTGGGTGGGATGCTGACCCTGGCTTAACTGCCTGGGTGGGATGCTGACCTTGGCTTAACTGCCTGGGTGGGATGCTGACCCTGGCTTAACTGCCTGGGTGGGATGCTGACCTTGGCTTAACTGCCTGGGTGGGATGCTGACCTTGGCTTAACTGCCTGGGTGGGATGCAGACCTTGGCTTAACTGCCTGGGTGGGATGCTGACCTTGGCTTAACTGCCTGGGTGGGATGCTGACCCTGGCTTAACTGCCTGGGTGGGATGCTGACCCTGGCTTAACTGCCTGGGTGGGATGCTGACCTTGGCTTAACTGCCTGGGTGGGATGCTGACCTTGGCTTAACTGCCTGGGTGGGATGCTGACCTTGGCTTAACTGCCTGGGTGGGATGCTGACCTTGGCTTAACTGCCTGGGTGGGATGCTTACCTTGGCTCAACTGCCTGGGTGGGATGCTGACCTTGGCTTAACTGCCTGGGTGGGATGCTGACCTTGGCTTATCTGCCTGGGTGGGATGCTGACCCTGGCTTAACTGCCTGGGTGGGATGCTGACCCTGGCTTAACTGCCTGGGTGGGATGATGACCCTGGCTTAACTGCCTGGGTGGGATGATGACCCTGGCTTAACTGCCTGGGAAGAATGCTGACCCTGGCTTAACTGCCTGGGTGGGATGCTGACCCTTGTTTAACTGCCTGGGTGGGATGCTGACCCTTGTTCAATTGCCTGGGTGGGATGCTGATCCTGGCTTAACTGCCTGGGTGGGATGAGGACCCTGGCTTAACTGCCTGGGTGGGATGCTAACCTTGGCCTAACTGCCTTGGTGGGATGCTGACCTTGGCTTAATTGCCTGGGTGGGATGCTGACCTTGGCTTAACTACCTGGGTGGGATGCTGACCCTGGCTTAACTGCATGGGTGGGCTGTTGACCCTGGTTTAACTGCATGGGTGGGATGCTGACCTTGGCTTAACTGCCTGGGTGGGATGCTGACCCTGGCTTAACTGCCTGGGTGGGATGCTGACCCTGGCTTAACTGCCTGGGTAGGATGCTGACCTTGGCTTAACTGCCTGGGTGGGATGCTGACCTTGGCTTAACTGCCTGGGTGGGATGCTGACCTTGGCTTAACTGCCTGGATAGGATGCTGACCTTGGCTTAACTGCCTGGGTAGGATGCTGACCCTGGCTTAACTGCTTGGGTAGGATGCTGACCCTGGATTAACTGCCTGGGTAGGATGCTGACCCTGGCTTAACTGCATGGGTGGGATGCTGACGTTGGCTTAACTGCTTGGTTGGGATGCTGACCCTGGCTTAATTTCCTGGGTGGGATGCTGACCCTGGCTTAATTGCCCGGGTGGGATGCTGACCCTGGCTTAACTGCCCGGGTGGGATGCTGGCCCTGGCATAACTGCCTGGGTTGGATGCTTACCCTGGCTTAACTGTCTGGGTGGGATGCTGACCTTGGCTTAACTGCCTGGGTAGGATACTGACATTGGCTTAACTGCCTGGGTGGGATGCTGACCTTGGCTTTACTGCCTGGGTAGGATGCTGACCCTGGTTTAATTGCCTGGGTGGGATGCTGACCATGGCTCAACTGCCTGGGATGAATGCTGACCCTCGCTTAACTGCCTGGGTGGGATGTTGACCATGGCTTAACTGCCTGGGAGGGATGCTGACCCTGGCCTAACTGCCTGGGTGGGATGATGACCCTGGCTTAACTGCCTGGGTGGGATGCTGAGCCTGGCTCAATTGTCAGGGTGGGATTGTGATCCTGGCTCATTTGCCAAGGTGGGATGCTGACCTTGGCTTAATTGTCAGGGTGGGATGCTGACCCTAGATTAATTGTCAGGGTAGGATGCTGAACCTGGCTTAATTGTCAGGGTGGGATGCTGACCTTTTCTTAATTATCTGGGTGGGATGCTGACCTTGGCTTAATTGTCTGGGTGAGATGTTGACCCTGGCTTAATTGCCTGTTTGGGATGCTGACCCTGGCCTAATTGTCTGGATGGGATGCTGACCCTGGCTTAATTGTCTGTTTGGGATGCAAACCTTGGCTTAATTGTCTGGGTGAGATGCAGACCTTGGCTTATTCGTCTGGGTTGTATGCTGACCTTGGCTTAATTATCTAGGTGGGATGCTGACTCTGGCTTAATTGTCTGGGTGGTATGCTGACCTTGGCTTAATTGTCTAGGTGGGATGCTGACCCTGGCTTAATTGTCTGGGTGGAATGCTGACCTTGGCTTAATTGTCTGGGTGGGATGCTGACCTTGGCTTAATTGTCTGGGTGGAATGCTGACCTTGGCTTAATTGTGTGGGTGGGATGCTGACCCTGGCTTAATTGTCTGGGTGGAATGCTGATCATGGCTTAATTGTCTAGGTGGGATGTTGACCCTGGCTTAATTGTCTGGGTGGGATGCTGATCATGGCTTAATTGTCTAGGTGGGATGTTGACCCTGGCTTAATTGTCTAGGTGGGATGCTGACCTTGGCTGCATTGTCTAGGTGGGATGCTGAGCTTGGCTTATTTGTCTGGGTGGTATGCTGACCTTGGCTTCATTGTCTAGGTGGGATGCTGACCCTGGCTTAATTGTGTAGGTGGGATGCTGACCTTGGCTTAATTGTCTGGGTGGTATACTGACCTTGGCTGCATTGTCCAGGTGGGATGCTGACCTTGGCTTATTTGTCTGGGTGGTATGCTGACCTTGGCTTAATTGTCTAGGTTGGATGCTGACCCTGGGTTAATTGTTTAGGTGGGATGCTGACCTTGGCTTAATTGTCTAGGTGGGATGCTGACCTTGGCTTAATTGTTTGGGTGGGATGTTGACCTTGGCTTAATTGTCTGGATGGGATGCTGACCTTGGCTTAATTGTCTGGGTGGGATGCTGACCCTGGATTAATTGTCTGGATGGGATGCTGACCTTGTCTTAATTGTCTGGGTGAGATGCTGCCCCTGTCTTAATTGTTTGGGTGGGGTGCTGACCTTGTCTTAATTGTCTGGGTGAGACGCTGACCCTGGCTTAATTGTCTGGGTGGGATGCTGACCTTGGCTTAATTGTCTGCTCGCTAGTTAAGATTGGGTTACGTTAGGTTAGGTTAGGCTAGGTAAGGTTAGGTTGAGTCGTCCCTTTTGCACTCCTTGCCTCGCACTGGCATTCCCTTTCTCTCGCTCCTACCTGCTTCCTAGGATAGATTAGGTTATGTAAGGCTAGATGAAGCTAGGTTAGGTAAGACTAGTTAAAGTTAGAGTAGGTAAGACTAGGTGAGGTTAGGTTAGGTAAGTCGTCCCTCTCACCCTCTCCCTTTCCTTCGCCCTTTCACTCTCGCTAAGATAGACTCGTCCCCATCATGCCTCTTACCTCTCCTTCCCTTGTCTGCTCCCTCTCGCTAGGATATATTAGGTTAGATTATATTAGGTTAGGTATAAGGCTAGGGTAAGCTGGGTTAGGTCTTCCTGTATTTCTCTAGACTCGCCCCACTCTCACATCCTTCCCTTACCTCTCTCGCCTTCTCTCGCCCTCGCCCTCTCGCTAGGATAGATTAGGTTAAGTTAGGTCAGGTAACGATAGTTAAGTTAGGTTAGGTCTTCGTGCATTACTTTACACTATATTAAGTAAGGCTACGTTAGGTTAGGTTAGGTTCGGTTAGGGTTAGGTAAGGCGAGATTAGGTTAGATTACTCTCTCTCTCTCTCTCTCTCTCTCTCTCTCTCTCTCTCTCTCTCTCTCTCTCTCTCTCTCTCTCTCTCTCTCTCTCTCTCGTAATCGCCAGCTGATGAGACGAAGAGCCTTAGACTCCACTCTGTCCAGAAGAGCTGTGTGAGTGGAGCCCCCCCACACGTGATATGCATACTCCATATGAGGGCGGACAAGGCCCCTGTATATGGATAGCAACTGTGCGGGGGAGAAGAACTGGCGGAGACGATACGTAACGCCCAACCTCGAGGAAGCTAATTTAGTGAGAGAGATATGAAGTTTCCAGTTAAGATTTTGAGTTAAGGATAGACCGAGGATGTTTGGTGCTGAAGACGGCGACAGCTGAGTGTTTTCGAAGAATAAGGGATAGGTGTTTGGAAGATTGTGTCAAGTTGATAGGTGGAGAAATTGGATTTTTGAGGCATTGAAGGACACAAGGTTCCTTTTACCCCAATCAGAAATGATATAATGGTCTGAGGTTAAGCGTTCTACAGTCTCCAGTCTGGAGTCATGTAATTCGTTTTTTTTTTTTTTTTTACCGCATTTCTGTGTTCTTTATACAATTTAGAATGGTATTAGAATCCTCCTTGAGGGTTGATACATGTATTCTCTTGCCGTACGTAACTGAGTAGTATACCTTCAATGTTCTTTCTCTTCATTTCACTCTAGAACTGTATTTAAAAGAGGTAATGGATATATAATTACCGCATTTCAGTGTTCTTACTCCTTTGTACACTTAGGAATGGCATTAGAATCTTCCTTAATGGTTGATACATGTATTTTCATGCTTTACGTAACTGAGTATTATAATTTCAATGTTCTTTCTCTTTCCTTCACTCCAGAGCTGTATTTAAAAAGAGTTGGTGCACATACATGTACCGCCTTTCAGTGTTCTTTCTCCTTCACAAAATTCAGAACACTATTGGCGTATTCCTTAAGGGTTTGTGGTTGCGTTATATTGCCGTGCATAGCTGACTGACTTACCATTTCAGTTCGTGAAAAAATTCGGCGACCGGTTCGCCGACATGACCAAAATTCTTATAGTTCGTGACCATTCGGCGCCATGTCGGCGAATGCTCAAGACAATTCGGGGACAATTCGCAGACATGTCGCGGACTATTTGACGTCCATGTCGTTTTTTGTCGCGGAATAACTGGCGACAAGTCTCCGAATTGTCTTCGCATGTCACCGAAGTGTCGACGACATGTCGTGGACAATTCTCCGACAGTGCCAAGATTTCTGACAGCTGATCATCTGATGCCCATGTGGCATATAAAAGCACGGGAATCCGCGCCTACCTCATGGACTACTACAACACCCGGGGAGCAGTGGCCTGGCAGGACAGAATTGTGGGCGAGTAAATACCATGTGTGGTAATATGTGTGGTAATATGTATGAGAGTATGTGTAATAAAATGTATAAATGTGACTTGTTTTTGTTTTGCCCTCCTACAACTATTTTAGAATGAATGAATGTTTACGTAATATTAATAAACAAACCAGTAACTGAAAGAAGAAATAAATTTAAATAAGTAAAAATGAAAAAAAGGTTAAATAATGGCAGAATAATGATATTAAGAAATAAATAAAGTAATAAATAGTAAATTAATTATGAAATAAATGAAAATGTTAGTTCCAAACCTATTTTATAAATTCATGATTCTTCTTGTTTTTCATATTTTCCTGTTTAGTATTTAGTATTATAGTATTATTTTATTTCCATATATATATATATATATATATATATATATATATATATATATATATATATATATATATATATATATATATATATATATATATATATATATAGAGAGAGAGAGAGAGCTCATTCTTTCCTTTCCACGGCTGGCACGCGTGACTGGCAGCTGCACTGGATTGGGTATAGCAGCGTGGAACGGAAAGTACTGCATAGGTTCGGCGTGTGTGTGTTACTGAACTGTTCCTGTAAGGAAAAGGAGATTAGAGGGAAGGAAGGAGAAGAGGAAGAAGGGAAGAGGAAGGAGAAATGGAAAAGGATGAAGAAAACAAAATGATGATAAAGTAAGAATGGAGGAAAGGAGAAGAAAATGACAAAATGAGAAGGAGGAGGAGGATGATAAGGCTTGATGGTACATAAGACTGGTTTGGGATGTTGGTCCATACTTTTAAACGTATCGGGCCTCCATTACAACCATTTCCCAAGGCCACAGACAAGATTAACCGGGTTTTACATAAGAACTTGAGAACATCACCTCCCCTCTTTCTCCTCCTCTTTTTCCTCTCCCTCTTCTTCCTCCTCCTCCCTCTCATCGACCTCCACTCCCTCTTTCTCCCCCTACTTTTCTGCCTTTCCCTTCCCATCCTCCTTCTCCTCTAATTTCTAACTGAATATATACAAGGGTTGTTGCTATCGTGATTAAATTTGACATACTTAAAGTTTTGAGTCTTCTTCATTAATGACTGTATTCTTTCTTTCCAGGTAAACCTACATCTGATGGTCAAAGGAAGTCTCCAAAAGTGAGTAGTATCGAATCTTCTTGAAAACGGACTAAATTCTTGCGCTGGCTGTCCTGTGGTGTTGAGTAGCTCTCTTTCTTCGTACGCACATGTCTATCTAAGAAGTATTGCACTGCTTCGGCGCCTGTGTTGATGAGGACAAGTCTTGATGGTGTATAAGGCTGATTATGGATTTAGGGCCACTTTCACAGTTCGCCATGATGGGTTGGCAAGCCTCCAAACCAATACCAAAGACTTCAAAAATTCCTTGTATAGTGTTTGGCGTTCATGTTTAGGTTAAGAAATTAGAGGAAACGGTGCGGGAAATTTCTTGTGTTTCTGGTGTTGCGTCGAAAACCTAACCGCTGTGGAGTGTGGAAGACTGAAGAGTTTGGTTCGGGCGATTACAGAGCCACTGTGATGGACTGTGCTACTTGTCCTTAGTCTTGTGTGTTAGGTTGTCTTGTATTGGGTAGATTTCTTCCGCGTACTCTGTGTTATTTCAAGCGTTATCCTCACCGTCTCTTTTAAAGCCTTTCAACTCAAGGGAAGTGTGCCTCGACCTGCTAGAAATACAAAGTCTATCAACAATAATTAAAATATAGAAAATAATTAATAAGATAAATCAGATAATCAACACAAGAGGGGCGTGCCTCGATCTGCTAGAAATGCAAATCCTTCCAACAATAAATAAATGAAAAAAAAAAACTATAAAATAAATAAGATAAATAAGTAGATAAATGGATGAACATTAAGCCTTTCAACACAAAAGAAAATGTGCCTCAGTCTGCAATAAATACAAAGTCTTTCTACAATAAATATAAATAAAAAAATGAAAATCGGTACATACATCAAATAAAACCGATAATTAAATAAATAAATAAAGATAAAAAAAAAGATTTCAACACGAGAGAAGTCGTAATAAAATGCCTTTCAACAGTGAATAAAAATAAGACAATTAAATAAAGAGATAGATAGACGGGTAGATAAATAGCCTTCACCCACACGAGCAGTCAGCCTCAGTCTACTAACATTAAAAAAAAAAACTTCACTCAACCAACTAATTAAAAAAACAACAATAATATCAATAATCCTGTTCATTACAATCATATTCAAATTTATCACCGGGCCCGAAATGTTGTATTAAAATGTGTGTTTGTAGTGAATCCGTAATCAGTAGAGAGAGAGAGAGAGATGCCTGTCACGTCCAATATATATATGGCAGAGGTGACAGTTGTGACGTACTGGGCAACCCTAATTTTACCGGACGAATGCGATGCTGCCAGACGGATAAATATTTGAGGGCTGCGTGACTGGCTGTATTGTCCCGTGCTGGGGGTGTCGGTGCTGCTGGTGCTGGGGCTTCCTGGGCGAGACTTGGACTAATATGCAATGTACCACGAAATTAACGGCTGCAGTAGTTAGTCCTCCCGAAATTGACCCCTCTTTCGGCCACCTCTTTGGATTCTTATTAGGAGTAGCAGTAGCAGGCTTTTTTATATTATTGTTTCCTTTTTTTGTGCCCTTGAGCTGTCTCCTTTGTTGTAAAAAAAATGCATACACACACACACACACACACACACACACACACACACACACACACACACACACACACACACACACACACACATACACACTCATAATAACTGACTCACTCATACATACACACACTCCCAAACACACTCATTTCTAGTTTCTTTTTTTTATATGAGCCGTGATTAGCGGGCTTTTTTTTAATATTTATTTTGTTGCACTAGAGCTGCTTTCTTTCCTGTAAAACACACACAAACACACACACACACACACACACACACCAAACTACATATTACTTCACACAGAGTACATTGGAAAACTTGTCAAAATCGTGGAAAACTTGTCAAAATCGTGGGAAACTTGTCAAAATCGTGGAAAACTTGTCAAAATCGTGGAAAACTTGTCAAAATCGTGGAAAACTTGTCAAAATCGTGGAAAACTTGTCAAAATCGTAGAAAACTTGTCAAAATCGTGGGGAACTTGTCAAAATCGTAGTTTCTGATGTAATAATTTCATAAGTGCTAATTTAGGCCTTTTGACAGCTCATATTTTTTCCTTCTAAGTTCAGCAGCGGTTCGTTAAGGGACAAGGGGATTATAAGAATAGTTTATAAGAATAGTTTGGTGTGCTATGGACGATTTACAGCGACGGTTCTGAATGCATATTGATTTTAGGTGATCGAGTGTCGTTTATTTTTCTCTTGATGTCTCTCTGGGACGGAGGAATATGTTCGCATTTGTGTCCTTCATAAATTATTTGCATGCCACTTTTTTTACTTCACACTACATACCCAGCCGGCCAGTATTAGGAGTCACTGTGCTCGACTTGATTTTGTTTTCTTTTCTTTTCTTTTGTGTGCCAGTTTTCGTCGATTTCTGTATGCATACCGTGTTTCGTACCAAATTATGTGTGTGTGGTCTACTGTAATGACTTTGCGAGGGTTTTAAATGTATTCTATGGAACTTTAGTATAGACGTATTTTAAATTTTATGGAAGCTGTGGTCAATGAAATATTTGCATGTATCTATCTATCTATCTATCTATCTATATATGTGTCTGTAGCGTGCCTGTCTAGGAATCTGCTCGCATTTACATCCTTCATAAATTTGTTACTTTGCTGCTTTAGATAATTTGTTTGACACTACATAAGACTAAAGGAACAGTAATAAGAGTCACTTGGATACTATTTTCCTCTTGGTGTGTCTCTAGCGTGACTGTGTCCAGGAATATGATCGCATTTATTTCCTTTATAAATTACGTTCTTTGATCGTTTAGATACTTTGTTTGACACTACATAAGACCAGCGGACCAGTATTAAGAGTCACTTTGTTACTCTTTTCCAGTTGATGTCTGTGTAGCGTGACTGTGTTGGGGAATCTGGTCGCCTTTGTGTCCTTCATGATTTAGGTACTTTTATATACTTTGTTTGACGCTACATAAGACCAAAGGAACAGTATTAGGAGTTACTTTCTTACTATTTTCCTCTTGATGTCTCTGTAGCGTGATTGTGTCCAGGAATCTCGCATTTATTTCCTTCATAAATTACTTACGTTGATACTTTAGATAATTTGACACCACGTAAGACCACCTGACCAGTCTTAGGAGTCACTGTGATACTATTTTCCTCTTGATGTCTTTGTAGCGTGACTGTGTTGGGGAATCTGATCGCACTTGTGTCATTCATATATTATGTACTTTGATACTGTACTTTGTTTATTTGATACTACATAAGACCAGAAGATCAGTATTAGGAGTCACTCTGATACTATTTTCCTCTTGATGTCTCTCTAGCGTGACTGTGTTGAGGAATCTGATCGCACTTGTGTCATTCATATATTAGGTACTTTGATACTTTAGATTATTTGTTTATTTGCCGCGTCATAAGATTAGCAGAACAGTTTTGGGAGTCACTTCGATACTATTTTGCACTTTGTCTCTGGCGTTCCTGAGGGTTCAGGACTATGATCGCATGTGTGTCCTTCATATATTAGGTAGTTTGATGCTTTATACACTTTCTTATTTGACACGACATAAGCGGAACAGTGTTAGGAGTCACTTTGATGCTTCTTAACTTGACACTATATAACACATGAGAAATCTGTGTGTGTGTGTGTGTGTGTGTGTGTGTGTGTGTGTGTGTGTGTGTGTGTGTGTGTGTGTGCGTGCGTGCGTGCGTGCGTGCGTGCGTGCGTGCGTGCGTACGTGTGTGTGTGTGTGTGTGTGTGTGTGTGTGTGTGTGTGTGTGTGTGTGTGTGTGTGTGTGTGTGTGTGTGTGTGTGTGTGTGTGTGTGTGTGTGTGTGTGTGTGTGTGTGTGTGTGTGTGTGTGTGTGTTCCTTCACCGCTATTCACACGCCAACCAATCGTTCATCACATCGACAGCCTTAATTTCTGTCCGCCATTCAAAGCCATCGCGATACCTGAGCCGCCCAGCCGTCACGCGGACACCTGTAGCCCGGCTCCCACGCGGCGCTGTTTACCAAGTCAACACTCGCCGGTCCTTCATCAATGGAACTGCGAAAGGTCAGGAACCCTCGCGATCCATCCCTTGCCCGGCCAGAGCGAGGCTGTGAACGGATTGGATGAACGTTCCTGCCCATGAAAATACGCCTCTATACTACACTTTTTGTTGCTGGGTATTTGCACTGTTTATAAATACGTTTGTTTTAATAGCGTATAACCAGACTGACAGACAGATAGTAAAAAAGGAGAAAGTTTAAAGAAAAGGTTATGCTAGGTGAGTTAATGATAGGATAGATTGGACTAGGTCACGTTAGTTTAGGTTAATTTAGGTTAGGATAGTTAAGGCTAGGTAGATTGTAAGTCATGTTAAGTAGGACAGAGATTCGGTGGCTCTACTCATGTTCCTTCTCCTGAAAATACACGTCTGTACTATGCCATTTGTTGCTAGGTATTGGCGGTGTTTACCTATACGCGTGTTTCGGTTAAAAATAAAGATGGACGCGGAAAAAAAAATAGACGGAGAAAAGACTGACGGATAAAAGAAAGACGGAGGAAAGATAGGCGAAGAAAAGATAGACGAAGTAAAGATAGACAGAGAAAACATAAGTATCAAAGACTCCCGCCAGACGCCGTTGTCATAGATATCGGCGGAGAAAAACCAGAAAAAGAGAGTTGAATTAGTTAGAAGTTGGTGGTTAGGAGAAGCTGGTCGGCCGTGTGTTCTTCAGAAGGAAACATAACAAGGAAAAGTAGTATAAAGACTCCCTCCCGCAAGACACCGCCCCCATAAAGAGAGGCGGAGAAAGAGGCCGGAAAAAGAATGATCGAATTAGTTAGGAGGAGATGATGGTTAGAAGCTTGTCGGCCGTGTATTATCGAAGAGTGTTTACTTTTAGGACAAAGGAGACAAAACAAAAGGAAAAGTAGTATCAAAGACGCCCGCAAGACGCTATTCCCATAAAGAGAGACGGAGAGAGAGGCCGGAAACAGAATGATCGAATTGGTTAGAAGTCCGTGGTTAGGGGAAGCTTGTCGGCCGTGTGTTTACTTTCCACGAGTGTTTACTTTTAAGGGCAAAGGAGAACGAACAAATAGAAAGGAAAGTACCATAGACGCTCACATGACACTGCCCCGTAATTATAGATGGACGAAGAAAATAATAAGAAATAGACGGAGAGGAAATAGACGGAGAGGCGGACAGAAGACAGTGAAAGATAGGAGAAAGGAAATTATCAAAGACCCCCGAAAGACTCTGTTCCCATGAGATAGACGGAGAAAGAGCGATCGAGTTAGAAAATCCTTGTTGTTGGAAGCTCGTCGGCCGCGTACGAGGAGACAGAACAAGGAAACACGTATCAGAGACGCCGCAATACTCCGCCCCATAAAGATAGACGGAGAAAGAGCGATCGAGTTAGAAGATCCTGGTGGTTAGAAGCTAGTCGGCCGCGTACGAGGAGACAGCACAATTGAAACAAGCATCAGAGACTCCCGCACGACGCCGCTACCATAAGATTGACGGAGAAAGAGGCCGAAAAAAGAGCGATCGAGTTAGCTGAATGGAAGTAAGTAAACTGAGATCAGAGTACCGCGAACTATAGGAGAATACCAAAGACTCCTACAAGACGCTGTTTTCATAAAAAGGCCAGAAAAAGATCGACTGAATTAGTTAAAAGAAGGTGATGGTTAGAAGCAGGTCGGCCGTGTATTCTTCAGAAGGAAACAGAAAAAGGGAACAGAACTATATATCAGACTCCAACAAAACTCCGCCCCCATACTAATAGTCGGAGAAGGAGGCGGAAAAAGAGTGACCGAGTTAGCTAAAGGGAAGGATGCAAACTGAGACCAGAGTACCGTGACGCGCAACCCTCAAGAAGTCCCGCTCTTTGATGTAACTTTCCCGGCTTCTGTAAAAACTCGCGCAACAAAGTGACAGAAAAATTACACCTCGGAGTGAGCGTCGACTTCTCTTGGCAGCAGACGAGACAAAAAAGGAGAGGGAACGGGGAGGTTTCTGGGAAGGGCGAGGCATGGAGCAGGAAGGGCCAATTGTAGCCTCCGATGGTATATACTCAGGTCGGTGTTCTCAGACGCTGCCACCCCTCACGTCAACTGTTTCCAAAGGCCGAAGAGGAGATTATTTGGGTTTTCATGCTTGTTTTTTTCATGTTCACGGTACAGAAGAAAGGGTCAAACTACCACCAGGGTCATAGAAGTACTCCTGGAAATGCTCCAAACTACTACGAAAGCCTTGTCAAATGTGTGTTCTTGGCGACCGGAAATGTTTAAGAATATGGCCAGACGCCTCCACCCCTCACGTCAACGGTTTCCAAAGGCCGAAAAGAAGATTAATCGGGTTTTCATGAGTGGTTTTCCACGGTCATGGTACAAAAGAAGGGTCAGACTACCACCAGGGTCATAGAAGTACCCCAGGAAATGCCACCCACACCTACGAAAGCCTTGTCAAATGTGAGTGCTTGGGGACCGGAATGTTTAAGAATATGACCCTCAGACGCTTCCACCTCACATGTCAACTATTTCCAAAGGCCGAAGAGGAGATTAATCGGGCTTTCATGAGTGCTTTTCCGCGGTCATGGTACAGAAGAAGGGTCAAACTACCACCAGGGTCATAAAAGTACTCCTGGAATGCCCCAAACTCCTACGAAAGCCTTGTCAAATATGTGTTCTTGGGGACTGAATTGTTTAAGAATATGACCCTCACCCTCACCTTCCTTCCCTTGCTTGTGTGGGGTGGCGCTTCCTCCTCCTCCTCCTCCTCTTCTTCCTCTTCCTCCTCCTCCTCGCAAGACCGTGGAAGCTGCGAGGTGGATGGAGGAGGGCAGCAGTATTTTGGCGGAATATTTCAAGGGATCGCTGAGGGAGGCTGTGCGGCTCTGAAGTTTATAGATAAAACTCCTGAGCTCGAGACAGTGATGAGGGGCGGGAAGTGGCGAGCAGCGAGTGGCGGGCAGGGCGGCGGCAGGGAGGGAGGCAGAGTCCTGAACTGTAGTGGTGTTGAAATCCTGCCCGGTGTAGGTCAGATTATAGTTAGGTTAGGTTAGGTCAGATTGGGTTACATCAGGTTAGATTGGGTTAGGTTAGTCTACGTTAGGTTTGCTTGGGGTTAGGTCATTTTAGTTTAGGTCACGACAGGTTGGGTTGGGTAAGATCAGGTTAGGTTAGGTCAAGTTTGGTTAGATTATAGTTACATTAGATTGGGTTAGGCTAGGTTAGGTTAGGTTAGATTAGGTTAGTTAAGGTTAGGATAAATTGGGTGACGTCAGGTTGGGTTAGCTGAGGTTAGGGTAAATTGGGTTAGGGTGGGTTAGGAGGAGGAGAAAGAACGCCTAGTGTTTTTTTTTGTTGTTGTTGTTTTGTTTAATTGCCTTTGAGCTGTCTCCCTTTCTGTAAAAATAAAGGTTAAGCTAGGTTAGGATAAGCTAAAATAAGTTAGGACAAGTTAGCTTATATTAGCTAAGGTTAGGTTAGGTTAGCTGAGGTCAGGCTGGTTAGTTAAGGGTAGGGTAGATTGGGTTAGGTCAGGTTAGGTTAAATTAGATGAGGTCAGGATCGGTTATGACAGGACTTTTTGCCGGGAAATATACTGAGAATAATTAAGGGAGCATCACGTGGTTAAGTCAGGCTAGATTAGTTCAATAGGTCATTACTGATATTTTTTGGTGGGAAATACATCATAGAATAAAATGAGAATAAGTAGAATAGAATTACGTTGTTAGTCACCCAAGGCTCAGGGGTTCGGGTTGGTGCCAATCTTGCATACTTTTCTGAAACATACGGGCCGAGAGAGAGAGAGAGAGAGAGTGTGTGTGTGTGTGTGTGTGTCTGGTGGAGGAGAAAGCACTCACCATAGGGGTCCGCTAATCCTCGCTGAGTTAGGTAATATAAAAGACATGATTCACGCCAACAAAACGGATTTAGATGGAGGAGCAGGCACTCACTCTAAGGGTCTATTTATCCTTAATTTGCTGTAGCGTGGATTAACAACGCCGCCTACTAATGCCCCGCCATATGTTTCCTGGGAGGCTGCTGTTAGTGTGTGTGTGTGTGTGTGTGTGTGTGTGTGTGTGTGTGTGTGTGTGTGTGTGTGTGCGTGCGTGCGTGTGCTGCTGGGTTAATATATTGTTCCCAAGCGTCCATCCCAGCGGTGATGGATGCGAGGCTGGAGCTGTTGATGGAGTTCCAGTAAGTTGTGCATAAAACAGTGTGTGTGTGTGTGTGTGTGTGTGTGTGTGTGTGTGTGTGTGTGTGTACGGGATGATAGAGCGTGGACCAGCGCTGGCTTATACTAGATTTATAGACAGAATGGGAGAGTTTCCGTGTTAATAATAGTTCAGTGTGAAATAAAAGTTAAGAATATGTAGATGTATAGATGAAGATGGAATAGAGTGGATGAGTGCAATTTATAGACGGAATGGGATTGTTTCTGGGTGGAGAGTTCAATGTGG
The DNA here is from genome assembly GCF_024679095.1 of Eriocheir sinensis. Classification (NCBI taxonomy): domain Eukaryota; kingdom Metazoa; phylum Arthropoda; class Malacostraca; order Decapoda; family Varunidae; genus Eriocheir; species Eriocheir sinensis. The sequence continues at coordinate 572,098 of NW_026111843.1, read as the reverse complement.
AAAAAAAAGGTAAGAATATGATGGTTGTGCATTACTGGAGTACTAAGACAGAGTAGGATAGTTTGCGTGATTATAAGTGGAAAACAGTTAAAAATATGCAGGTGAAGATGAAATAGGCTGATCAAATTATGCGTTACTATTCCATTTACAAGCAGAATAGGATAGTGTGCGTAATTATTGGAAGAATGGGATAGTGTCTGTAATTATTGCAAGTGGATAAAGAGGTAAAATTACTGAAGATGAAATACTGAGCGAGTTCTACATGACGAGAGTTTACAGACAGAACGCTATAGTGTCCGTGTGTTGAGGTATTTGTGGAAGAAAAAGTAAGAATATGAGAGTAAAGTGAGATAGAGGAGCGGATCTTCGCATCAGTACAATTCATAGACGTAATGGGATAGGTTGTGTATTTATGAGGATGAAATAATGGGCGAAATTTGCATGATTATTAGAACTTACAGACGGAGTGGGAGAGTACCAAGACTGACCTCTGCACCCGAAGCTGACCTCTCGTACATTTTTTTAGCGGACTTTTTTGTTGCTGTTATTGTTTTTTTTACCTTGAGCTGCCTCCCTTGCTGTATAAAAATAGAGATTGCGTATTTATAAGTAGAAAATAGATAAAATACGTAGATAGATGTTGAATTAGAGTAGACGAGTTAGCATTACTAGAATTAAAAGACAAAATATGATAGTGTATGTAATTATAAACAAAAAAAAGTGAAATATATTGATGAAGACGGTATAGAGAGGATGAATTCTGCGGTATATCAGAGTAAACAAGTTAGCATTACTAGAATTTAAAGAAAGAATAGGATAGTGTATGTGATTGTAAACGAAAAAAAGTCGAAATACATAGGTGGAGATGGTATAGAGAGGATCATTTTTGCATTACATTAGAGTAGAGAAGTTAGCATTACTAGAATTTAAAGACAAAATATAATAGTTTGTTATTGTAAGTGAAAAAAAATATATATAGATGGAGAAGGAAGAGAGAGTATGAATTTTGCGTTACTAGAATTTAAAGAAAGAATAGGATAGCTTATGTCATTGTAAGTGCTTTAATCCTTCCCTGCAAGCCACTCCTATGGCAAACGGATTGATTAAATCACTGAACGCAGGCAGCCTAGTAATGAGCCAACAGGCTTTCTGCTGCCTGCTAGTCCATGTTTCCATGTTTCTTCCTCCTCCTCCTCCTTCTTCTTCTTCAGTTCCTCTCTTTCCGTCTTCCTCTTATTCTCTCTCTCTCTCTCTCTCTCTCTCTCTCTCTCTCTCTCTCTCTCTCTCTCTCTCTCTCTCTCTCTCTCTCTCTCTCTCTCTCTCTCTCTCTCTATCTCTCTATCTCTCTATCTATATCTGTGTGTGTGTGTGTGTGTGTGTGTGTGTGTGTGTGTGTGCCTCCCCTAATGGCCTTCCCGTCCCTACACTGACGCGGCTAATTTTCCCCGAATCGCTCACGTGAGTTGGAAAAGTCGGCGTTCCAGCGATGCGCCGCCGACCTGTGTGTGCGAACTCCCTCCCTCCCTCCACTCCGTTGACGAATACGATGGAAAAGAAGATGTCAGTGTTATGCGTTTAAGAATACGATACAGAAAAAGAAGTTGATGTGTCAGATTTTTAAGTGGTAGAATTGGGTCAGTTAAAGCTTTTTTGAGATCGGGCTACAGAATAGGATGTAGATGTTATGGATTTACGTTGGCGAATACGATGTAGAGTTAAGGGGCTATTACACTGGGCAAATTTTTCGTGGATCTTCAGTCAAACCACGATTTCCGCTAGCGTGGTTCTCATTTGTTTCTTGTTATTGCTGCTGCTGCTGATGATGAGTAATACCTCCGTCATTCAAGAAAATCTACCGTAGCTTTGGAAGATCGTGGACACGTCAGAAAACCACAGAAATATGAGAACCACGCCAACGGAAATCGTGGTTTGACTGAAGATCCACGGAAAATTTGCCCAGTGTAATAGCCCCTTGAGATGTTGATGTCATAGATTCTTAAGCGGGGGAATTGGACCAGTATATACCGTGCTCTTACAGGAACCTTTAAATTAGAGAGTTGTCTGCGGGCCTCACCAGCCATTCTTCCCTCGTTTATATTTCCGCCTTCCTTTGACTTGAACTCTTTTATTAGCGGGGTATCAAGACACCTCTCGAACCGTGTCTAAGACGTTTTCGGTTCTCACATCAGTCATTTCTAAAGGTCATAAAAGAAGTCACACGCGTTCTCATGAGAGCTTTATACGTTCATGGTACAAAGGCTTTGTCAAACTACCACCAGGCTCACAAAGCTACTCCTGGCAATGCCCACAACCCCTTCGAAAGCTTTGTCAAATGTATGTGCTTAGGCGCCGAAGAGTTTCAAGAATATGGCTTTAGCATTTTTTCTTTGCTTAGCAGTAGTTTTACAGGCTTTTTTTTTCTTCGTTGTCTTATTTTGCCCTTGACGCTTTCCTCTTATGTCTTTATTTTGCCCTTGACGCTTTCCTCTTGTGTCTTTATTTTGCCCTTGACGCTTTCCTCTTATGTCTTTATTTTGCCCTTGACGCTTTCCTCTTGTGTCTTTATTTTGCCCTTGACGCTTTCCTCTTGTGTCTTTATTTTGCCCTTGACGCTTTCCTTTTGTGTCTTTATTTTGCCCTTGACGCTTTCCTCTTGTGTCTTTATTTTGCCCTTGACGCTTTCCTCTTATGTCTTTATTTTGCCCTTGACGCTTTCCTCTTATGTCTTTATTTTGCCCTTGACGCTTTCCTCTTGTGTCTTTATTTTGCCCTTGACGCTTTCCTCTTGTGTCTTTATTTTGCCCTTGACGCTTTCCTCTTGTGTCTTTATTTTGCCCTTGACGCTTTCCTTTTGTGTCTTTATTTTGCCCTTGACGCTTTCCTCTTGTGTCTTTATTTTGCCCTTGACGCTTTCCTCTTGTGTCTTTATTTTGCCCTTGACGCTTTCCTCTTGTGTCTTTATTTTGCCCTTGACGCTTTCCTCTTATGTCTTTATTTTGCCCTTGACGCTTTCCTCTTATGTCTTTATTTTGCCCTTGACGCTTTCCTCTTGTGTCTTTATTTTGCCCTTGACGCTTTCCTCTTGTGTTTTTATTTTGTCCTCGACGCTTTCCTCTTGTGTCTTTATTTTGCCCTCGACGCTTTCCTCTTGTGTCTTTATTTTGCCCTCGACGCTTTCCTCTTGTGTCTTTATTTTGCCCTCGACGCTTTCCTCTTGTGTCTTTATTTTGCCCTCGACGCTTTCCTCTTGTGTCTTTATTTTGCTCCTGTCTGCTTCCTCTGGGTCGGTATTCTCAAACGCTCCTGCCTCTCACATCGACTATTTCCAAAGGCCGAAAAAGAGATTAATCGGGTTCTCATGAGCCTTTTCTCAGGTTCAGAATACAGAAGAAGGATCAAACTACCACCAGGGTCATAAAAGTACCTCTGGAAATGCCCCAAACCCCTACGAAAGCCTTGTCAAATATGTGTGCTAGGGCGCCGATCTGTCTGAGAATACGGCCCCTGATCTAAATAAAAAAGTCTTTCCAGCAGGAGGAGGGTCGTGAATCTCTGTAGCTCGCACGTGCTCTCCTTGCAATACGGTACTTGCTCCCTCTCGCCACAGCTGAGCGCCTCCTCTGTACACGCGGCCAGGCATTAACTCGGCCAGGTGATGTAAGGGGAGCAGGTAATGGTAACGGAGCCGGGCAGGATATTGGACTTTAAAACATGCTCACGTATCCATTATGCCGGAGTGCAGGTTGTGCGAGTGTTTGGTGTGAAAATTGCGTTACATGCTCTGTTTTGAAATGTCCACGGCCCCGGCCCCGACCTTTTGAGTAAATGGTATATTGTAACTAGACAGAGAGTAATGGTTTTAAGTTAAACAAAGGAGAGACACTATGAAAAGAGGAAGGGAAACGTAGATAAAGGTGGTAAGGTGACAATAGAAAGTAGCGCTTGGATAAGGAAACTAGATAGAGAATAAGCGTTTTAGGGAAAGCTAGGAAGGAAAGAGAAGGACAGACGAGATGAAATAAAGAAGAAAACATAGACAAAGATAATAGTGATAATTGAAATAAGCTCGGATAAGAAACGACGTTCGTGTGTGTGTGTGTGTGTGTGTGTGTGTGTGTGTGTGTGTGTGTGTGTGTGTGTGTGTGTGTGTGTGTATGTGTGTGTAACCGTGGAAAAAGAAAAAATATTTAAATAACAAATGAAAGATAATTGTTGACGGGGGATTGTTTGTATATTTGTTTGTTTGTTTGTGTGTGTGTGTGTACGTACGTATCTGTTGCAATCTTCCTCATTCTTCCACAATGGCTCGTATCGACGGCGTGATGGCACTCCGCCGCCGTCCCTTCGTACTCCTGACCAGCCTCGCCGCCGCCGCCCCTCGCCGGCTAATGATGTGCGGCGTAATGCATGCTCGGCTAAAGTGCCCCGGAGCCTCGTGCCGCCGCCTCGCTCTCATCTGTACGACACTTTGGCTTACAGCGAATGTCTGCGCCTCAACACCTGTTTGGCGGGATGTGGACGCTAAAGCGCTTCCTTGTGGGGCGTAAATAGGATTATGCAGCCCGTTCCTTGACACTGAGCACTCCAGACACTCGTAATGTGACCACGGCGGGGGCAGTGGCGGCACACTCAGCCTTGTTGAGGGCCGTGTGGCGAGGCTGCCGCTGATCAGCTCCTCGTGACGCCGCGCGAGGACCGGGGAAATTCCGGTCCACATTCTGTTAACTCCTGAACGGGTTGTACCATTCTGTTGAGGAGGAAGAGGTTTATTGTTTTCCCTATTATTATTTTATGTGTACCGTAAATATAGAGATAGGTAGATAGATGGATAGATAGATAGAAAGATAGACTAATATATGGGAAATTTGGGTCCTTTTTAGTTAACTGTTAAATGAGAGTTGTATCATTCTATTGAGGTAAAACTAGGCACTGTTTTGGTTATACTATTTTGTATCTTCGTTTAATACAGAGATAGGTCGACAGGTTTCGAGCATTTCCAGGGGTAGTTTTATGACTGGTTTTAGTTTTACTCTTTCTCTGTACCGTGAACCTAACAAAACTTTTATTACAACCTTGCAGCAGTCTAGGGGTCATATTCTTAAACATTTCGGCGCCCAAGTGTATACATTTGACAAGGCTTTCATGGGAGTTTTGAGCATTTCCAGGGATAGTTTAAGGACTCGTGGCAGTGTGACCCTTCTTCTGTACCATGAACCTAACAAAACACTCATTACAACCCTGCAGCAGTTTAGGGGTCACATTCTTAAACATTTCGGCGCCCAAGCACATACATTTGACAAGGCTTTCACGGGAGTTTTGAGTATTTACAGGGGTACTTTTATGACCCATGGCGGTAGTGTGACCCTTCTGTACCATGAACCTAACAAAACACTCATTACAATCCGTCAGCAGCTTAAGGGTCACATTCTTAAACATTTCGTCGCCCAAGCACACACATTTGACAAGGCTTTCGTGTATAGGAGTTTTGAGCATTTCCAGCGATAGTTTAATGACTCTTGTGGTAGTGTGACCCTTCTTCTGTACCATTAACCTAACAAAACACTCATTACAATCCGTCAGCAGCTTAAGGGTCATATTCTTAAACATTTCGGCGCCCAAGCACACACATTTGACAAGACTTTCGTGTATAGGAGTTTTGAGCATTTCCAGGGGTAGTGTGACCCTTCTTCTGTACCATGAACCTAAAAAAGACGCATTAGAACCCGGCTGATCCCCTTTTTGGCCTTTGGAAATAGTTGATGTGAGAGGCGGAAGGAAGCGTCTGAGAATACGGACCCAGCGGCGTTGCGTGGGTGCCGGGAAGTGAGGCTTGTTTACTGCCGCGAGTCACGAGAGGCGAGGCGAGGCGGGGGTGAGGCAGTGATGATATGAAGCGATGTGACAGGGAACACGTGAGCCCCAACAGCCCTTCTGAGTACCGTGTGTGTGTGTGTGTTGGTGTGGGTGAGGGTGAGGGAGGGGTTTAGTGTGTGTGTGTGTGTGTGTGTGTGTGTGTGTATTTCTTTGAGTATGCGTATTTATGGGGAATGGATGTCTTTGTGTGTGTGTGTGTGTGTGTGTGTGTGTGTGTGTGTGTGTGTGTGTGTGTGTGTATTTCTTTGACTATGCGTGTGTATGGGGAATGGATGTCTTTGTGTCTGTCTGTCTGTCTCTGTGTGTGTGTGTGTGTGTGTGTGTGTGTGTGTGTGTGTGTGCTTGTGTACCTTCGTCCTAGCGTGTCCCTCGAAACTGCGCATGCATCAATAACACGTGTAATACACCCTAAAAACAACTTTACCTTGACAGTTTCAGAGTAATAGTAACGTGGAAACAAAGGTAAAAATAAAGGTAAAATATACAGGCGAAGAATAATGAAAAACTGTACTAGCGAGTGGCCTGTCAGGGTACATTTGTTAACCGCGTATGGCAGTGAGGCAGAGTTTACGGCGGCACCATCTGTGTGGGGGAGTCCATCAACGTTGCCAGATTGTCGTACTCAGCCTCCTATGTTTGCCGATTTCAGACCCCAAAACTGCTTTCTTCACCCAAATAACTGCCTTCATATACGGTTATCGTTTAAATGGATAATGATTGGTGTTTCTTGGCAACAGTTATGGGCCAGGGCCCGTACTTATAAAGAGTATGTTTCGCTTATGTGAGACATAAATCAAGAAAATGGCGGACACCGAGACATAAGGGAAGCATAACCCTTATGTTTCAACTAAGCGGAACATAAACTGACTCGCCAGCTACGCGCGGGGTAGAGGTAACATTGCAATCCTTATGTCGACCTAAGCGAGGCATAACAGTCAAGATGGCAGAGCTAGTGGGTGCGCGTCCGCGGCAGCTGAGGACTTTTCGGGCACGAAGAGACGTCCTTGATGAACTTCCGGACCCGGAATTGATCA
>NW_026111843.1:540190-560190 GCF_024679095.1 Eriocheir sinensis | reverse complement strand
CCTTATCAGGCCTAGTGGTAAATCTCAAGAATTACCACTCCACCCCCTCCACCACCCCAGCCCCCCCTACCCCCGAAGACAAACCTGGGGACCTGTGGGGAACCGGGGTATTTGGGGGGAGGGGAGCCCATATCACTGAAAAATGGCCCTCCAAAATTTCCCTAGAAAAATCCCTAAATCAGGAAAAATTCCCAAGTCTCGTAAGTAAGGAAAGTCCCTAACGCATACTCTTGTAGTCTATTCCAATATGACCTAGCATTCAATCTGTTGACGAGTGTCAGGCGTGTCATCAGATGGTGGGCATACTGCCCCCCCCCTCCCCCTCCCCCCACCGCCACCCTCCCAATCCGTCCCACGGCGCGTAAGTTTTGACGGGCCACGCTACATGTCAAATATATTTAAACTACTCCAACTGAACTTTACGACCTGCGCGCACTGACTTAGGAACTAGTTTGTAGGGTGCACTGCAAGGCAGGTATGAGGCTCAGTCTGTGTATAGAGGCGGTTGTGAAACAATAACAATGGACTTAGAAAATCCGAGCCACCTAACTCTATAATTAAAGAGGCTTGCCCCCCTGGCCCCTCCCCAAGGTAGAACATATACAAAAATGCATTATAATAATAATTCTTTCACGTGCTAAATTAATACGAATATTGGTTTGGAGTGGTTATTCTTAAGTTTTGCCCAATTGATTACCATTTAAATATAATATTGAATTGTTACTGCTTCACTCATTGATAATCTAATCTAACTGGTATTTTTTTGTGATATCAGTGACCCAAATAACACAGTCACTGAAACAAACGATTCATCTTTACATTATGCATAAATGGGGGTTACCAATGATGATGAAAATTAACTGGGTAGGTAATGATAAATAATAAATCAACATGTATCGGCAGTAAACACGTCAGTCACTGTAAGGTAAAGGTAAAGTTGGGGGCATATGCTATAGCAGGGCGTGGCCTCGGTGCTCATCTCCGTCGCATTGGCCCTTGAGCCTGTGGTGGGAGGGAGCCCATTACCCCTGGACACAGCGCCAATTTGACACCCGGGTGGGTGCTATTCTATATAAAAACAGCCGTCGCGTTTCACTCCCCTCCCTCGCCCGGCCACAAAACCCTTGCCCCGCCATACATATATGGCTCTCCACACATCTATTCATCCAACTGTTTTCGTTTAAAGCCACTACAGGCCTCTTGCTGGGCCCGAAATTAAAATTTCAACGCCCCGCCCACTGCACCCCTTTTAACTTATCATTCATGGTTTCCGGCACATATCTATGGGTAAGTATGTAACTGGCATACAGTACCTACAATTTCGGATCACCAGGCACCACCTGGATGCAGTGGTTGTAGCAAAAAATACCCAAATATGGGAAATAAGGCATGCAAATGGCTGCGGCGGCGATAGTCTTGGTCCTGGCCTGGGTCTTGGGTCGAAAGTGATCTGGCTAACCCTGCTCGGCAGTGGGGTCCCTCCGGGTCACCCAGATCCTCTAAAATGGGTGCAGGCTGCGGCGTCAGCTGATCGGTTCCGCTAAATGGAACACGCCAGATCACGACCCAGAAACGGGTTACGCTAAATGGAAGATGCTAATAGTGGTGAATGCTGTCCCTCCTGCCGCGCCCGGGGAAAAACAACGAAGGACTGGCTGCGTGCTGGGCGGCGGGAAGAAGAGCGGCGGGTGACGGATGATGCAGGGGCTGAGGGGACCGAGGACGTTACGGGGCTGGACGATGCTGGTGTTCGGTCTTGGCAGCTAATGTTAGGAAAGGACGTTGGCTTGTCGGTGTGGACGGTCATTGAATGTCTGGAAGGAGTGTAGAGAGAACCCTGAGCTGTCTGAAACTTATAGAAAACACAGCTCCAAGGTAAAGTAAATACACGTAACAATACCTATGAATTAATTAATGAGGAAAGACGTTAGTTCCTCATGGTGAAAGGTTAGTGAATGTTAGGGAGGAGTGTAGAGAGAACCCTGATCTGTCTGAAACTTACAGAAAACACAGCTCCAAGGTAAAGCAAATACACGTAACAATACCTATGAATTAATTAATGAGGAAAGACGTTAGTTCCTCATGGTGGAGGGTTAGTGAATGTTAGAGAGGAGTGTTAAGAGAAGCCTGAGCTGTCTGAATCTTATAGAAAACACAGCTCCAAGGTAAAGCAAATACACGTAACAATACCTATGAATTAATTAATGAGGAAAGACGTTAGTTTCTCATGGTGAAGGGTTAGTGAATGTTTGGGAGGAGTGTTAAGATAAGCCTGAGTTGTCTGAATCTTATAGAAAACACAGCTCCAAGGTAAAGCAAATACATGTAACAATACCTAGGAATTAATGAGGAAAGACGTTAGTTTCTCATGGTGAAGGGTCAGTGAATGTTTGGGAGGAGTGTTAAAAGAAGCCTGAGCAGTGTGAAACTTACAGAAAACACAGCTCCAAGGTAAAGTACATACGTGTAACTATAGCCATGCATTAACGTTACTTTGTCAGAGCGAAGGGTTAGTGAAGGTTGGGAAGCCGTGTGCAGAGAAGCCGGAGCAGTCTGGAACTCATAAACAACTTCTGCGTCAACTAAATACAAGTGAAAATAGAAATACGTTAAAAGAAAAGTAAAGGTGATGGTTTGTCAGAGTAAGGGTTAGTGAATGTTGGGAGGAATGTGAAGAGAGTCCTGCGATACACACACACACACACACACACACACACACACACAGAGATATGTAAGTTTATTGACCGTAACAAGCATATGGAATTCGGTTTATATAATTCTCTCTCTCTCTCTCTCTCTCTCTCTCTCTCTCTCTCTCTCTCTCTCTCTCTCTCTCTTATCATATGTTTATCTATGTTCCCTGCAGCTAAAAACGAGAGTTACAACTTTTAACGACAAAAGTTCAAGCAGAATCTGGCCTTTGTAAAACCCGGCGTTGACAACTTACTAGTCAATGCTCGGTCCATTTTTTTTATTCGCAGTCGTGTTGTGGTAGCGGAGCGGCGCCATTATTGAAAATGATGTACGAATGTGAGTGTTGCAGTAATGGACAGCACGCATTTGTCAGTGTATTGAGTGCACGGATATGACGCTTACAATGGACGTATTTACCGGGTTAAAAAAGGCATCAGAGCCGAACACAAAAGGATTAAATGCTGCCTCGGCGAATAGCAAACACCACAAAAGTCTGCTGAGCACCGCATTCGGCGCGTTGTCCCGGATGTGGGTTCGAATCCGCCGCAAACCACCTGGGATTTTTCGTTCACCGCCGAGTGGCCTAAGACTACCCACATGCTGCCTTGAAGACAACCCATCAACCCGAACTCTAGAAGAAGCTGTGCAAGTGAAATCAAGGTGAAATCTGGGGGGGCAGCATGAGCCAATAATAATGGCGCCACTGTAAACAATTGCCTGCGCTATGACGGGGTCGGCCGACTATCAGCCCCCTATGTAATAGCCTATCGGCGCTAGAGGCCACATGTAAAAAAAAAAAAAAAAAAAGTCACCCCTGAATCACTTGGCGAGGAAGAAAAGTGTCCGTGCATCAGTGCTGAGTAAGTTTTCGCGGCTTTAGTGGCGAGAACACACACCTGACATCACCGAAGCCTCGTGCTGAGGAGACACAGTGTAGGGTTTGATGGCAAAGGCGTGCTTACTCTTGATAGCTTTAATGAGCGTCCTCTCAGTACAACGTGGTGGCGGGAACTGCCCGCCGACTCCCACCCAATGAGAGTTGCCAGCTAGGCCAAAACTCCCACAACTTCCCCCTAAGATTGTGAGGGCAATCTGAATAAACAAACAAAACAAGCAAAACTGACCAATCCAAGACATGTTACCTAACTTACTCTAACATACTGGGTGGGGGGCAATCACTGTACAAAATCGTCCAGCCATCGCGGACGTGACCTATGCCTGGGAGGCCGCCCCGCTGGTGACCCTTGCTGGTCCGGGGGGCCATCAGGGTCAGGGGACTCCCGAGGTGCCGATGCCTCCTTCAAGTGGCCACGATTGCGTAATGTGATGCGGCCGCTACCGTCGACCCTTACGGCGTACTGGCGATGTGGGTGAGCCTCCACCACCGTGCCAGACTTGCTCCACTCCTTTGTGACCTGGTCTTGCACCCAGACACGGGCTCCTGGCTGTAGGCGGTGCCGCCAGCGGGGTTGGCCGACGAACTGTTGCTGCACTCCTTCGTGCTGTCTTGCCATCTGAAGTTCCCTCTCGTTCAGGGTCTGCGTCCACTGTGGGTCAACTCTGTAGTTCTGCCTGGCCGTGGGGACGCCATCCCGCAGCTGTCTGCCTGTTGTCATCTGGGCGGGGGACTTGTTCACTCAGCGCAGGGGGGTATTCAAGTATTGGAGAAGGGCGAGGGACGTTTTGTCGCTGTCCAAGCTGCCCCTCGATTCCGTGTTGTCCCGCAGTATCCTCTTGGCCGTCTTAACCGCTGCCTCGGCCCGGCCGTTGGACTGAGGATACTGAGCAGAAGAGATTCGAGTGGTGACACCCCACCTCTCAAGAAAGGCAGCCATTTCCCCACTCACCAGGTTCGTCCCTCCGTCGGTCGCGAGTTCCTCTGGGGCTCCCCACCTGGTAAAATACTGCCTGAGGTGTTTCATGATCTTGCCGGAGGAGGCGCCGGAGGGGAGGTGTGCAATTTCCAACCACCCTGTGAGCCGGTCGGCATACACGAGGTATGTTTGACCCCCCAGCTGGAATAGGTCCGCCACGGCCTGTTGGAAGGGGTATTCAGGTGGGGGCGTCAGAAGGAGGGGCTCGGGCGGCTGTAATGGGGCGTGCACGTTGCAAGAGTCGCTGACAGCTCTGTGGTGTCGCAGGTCGCCTTCAATCCCAGGCCAGTATACTGTCTGCCTCGCTCTTCTCAACATGGAGTCAAGTCCTTGGTGGCTGGCGTGGAGATTTGTGGCTATTTGCTCACGAAGGGCGTCAGGGATGACAAGCGCACACTTCCTTGACCGAAGGTGTATGTGACTAAGCCTCCAGACACAGCCAGCCGGTATCTCACATTGTAGAATGGCCTGTGGCAGACGAGCTCCTGCGCTCTCTGTGGACTCCAGTCGCCGCTGTTTACTCTCATCACCAACAGCTGGTAATCAGGATCCTCGAGTGCCGCTCTCAATACGAGTCCCTCGTCTAAGGTTGCGCACCCGCTCAGGTCCAGAGCTGCCACAGCAGCCGCTGTCATGACTGCGGCCGCGACGTCATCCTGTTCCTCGTCCACCTCGTCTGGATCGGCCTTGACTCCAGGGTATCTTGACAGGAAGTCTGCTGCCGCGTTGTGCTTCCCCGGCAGGTGCCGCATGGTGAACTTGAACTGCAAGGTCCGCTCCTTCAGCCGAAACAGTCGGGGATTGGCGATGTCCTTGAGGGCCTTGTCACCGAAGAGCTTCACTAGGGGCCGATGATCTGTGGCGATCACGAGGTTGGGGCACCCTAGTAGAAAGAGACGGGCCTTGCGCAGGCACCAGGCCACTGCCAGGGCCTCTCCTTCCACCGGTGCGTACCCCGACTCAGCGGGGGTGAGGTGCCGACTGCCACACAGCGCCAGGCGCCAGCCCCCTTTGCAGCAGAGGGGCGCATTACCTGTGGGGCACGAACAATATTGCTGCATAACTACAAACCCGATGCCGTCCTTGGACCAGTCTGTGACAGCGACAGTGGGGCGAGTCTTGTCGTAGTACGCCAGCCCCTGCTTGGCCAGTTGGCAAATAACTTCTTTAGCCTGCACGAACTTCTGTTGGAGGCATTCATCTCAGAAGACTGTCTTGCCGGTGGGCTTCTTCAGCAGGTCCCTGAACGGCGCCATCAGGGGTGCGGTGGCAAGGAAGGGCGCCAACTGGTTCACAAGCCCGAACCACGAACGCACGTCAGTGATGGAGGGGTGTGCACTGTGCAGGCATCGATAAGTTCTTGATAGCAGTCAGGCGTTCAGCAGTGGGTTCGTAAGTGTCCCAGCCCAAGTGGTAGCCCGCAAAGGCGGCCTCTCTCCTGCAGAACTGGAACTTTTCCGGCTTCAGCGTTACCCCCGCCTTTGCACACACCTCTAGGAAGTTATAGGTGTGCCAGAAGGCCTCTTCTACGCTCGTGTCGTTCAGGAGGGTGTCGTCGACGCATTTGTACTTCCGGGGCAGATCGGCAATGGCGTCGTCGAATCTCTTTGTGTAAGCGTCCCCAGCTGCACAGTGCCCCATGGGCGTCCGGCAATACTGGTACCGGCCCCAGGGCGTGATGAAGGTGGTAAGGTGGCGACTCTCTTCATCAAGCTCTACCTGGTGGTAGCCCCAGTAAGCGTCAGCTACGGTCTTGTAAGCGTGCAATGGGACTCCAGAGGCCATGTCGAATGGTGTGGGGGTGTGGTGCGTCTCCCGCAGGCAGCAGGCGTTGAGCTTCTGAAAGTCCACCGTGCGGCGGGGCTTACCGGACTTCTTCGCCACCACGACCATCCTGGCGCACCATTCCGTGGCCTGCCCGGCAGGTACTAGACGAATCACCCCTCTTCTGATGTCCTCGTCCAACTGCCTCTTAACCTCCTCCTCCCAGTGCTTGGGGACCGAGGCAGGGGTGTGGCAAGCGTAGGGCACCGCGTCGGAAGACAGGTGGATGTGATGCGGAGGCCCAGCCATTACCGGTAGTGGGTACCGTTCTGTGTCGAACGTCGACGCTGAGAAGTGAGCGAGGAGCCACTCCTGCAACCTGGGAACATTTTCCTCCAAAGGCGGATATGGCATAGCACGCGGCCTGCTTGGTGGGCCGCGGTCGTTCTTGTTGGCATGCTCCCCCTGATCTACGGCACCTACTGAGGGCGGAGGGCAGGGAAAATCGGCGCGCACCAGGCCGAGATCTTTGCAGGCGGTAAGGGACAGGTAGATCTGTTTCACTGACCTGACGAAGTAGATGTCTTGGATGGTGGAGCGGCCAGGAACGCTGATGCGGCAAGATGACGCCCCGAGGGTGGGTAGGTGTACGTTGGCAAGATCGCGCAGCCCCCTCCGACTGTGTAGTTGGCTGGGTGTAAGACCGAGGGTGTTCATTAGGGTAGGCCCTGCCACACAGACCTGAGCGCCCGTGTCCGCTACAGCCGTGGCACGGTGCTGTGTGTCACTAGTCGCTTGAGAAACTAGTATCTGCAACTGTGGCTGGCCCTCCACTTGAGCTGAGGCCACCACAACACCCGCCATAGCGTCTTTGCCCTCTCTCTTTTTCGTTTTGCAAGCTCTTTCGAAGTGACCCAGCTTGCCGCAGGCACGGCACGTAGCGTTACCCGCAGGACACGCCGCTTTCCCAGGCTGATGGCGGTATCTACAGTTGCCACACCGCCTACCGGGGTTCCTCGCGGCCCGGGCCGCCGCGATGACGTCATCCTTGTCGGTGTCGTCATCCGTGGCGTCGGCGGCGGCGGCCCCAGCGACCCGACGCTCCTGCGTGGAAACGAGAGCGTCCTTTTGCGCTGCCTCAAACGCCACACAGTATGCTCTAAGGCTGTCGACGCTCTTGAACTTATCGCAGCCCTGGAACACCTCGCGCTTAAGAGCCGGCTCGCGTAAGCCGGCGACGAGCTTACGGAGCAACATGTACTCGCTCAGGTCTCGATCACAGCCTGGGCACTCGAAACCACAATCTAACACTTTCTGGCCACATCTCGTAAAGTACTCGCACACTGATTCACCTGTGGCCTGGGCGTCGCCAAAGAACTCTGACCAACGCACCGCCTGGTTAGAAGCACGTAACACCAACTTACTGAGGTTGTCCAAAGCCTCACTGGCCGTCAACACGCTCCACTGGCCACCCGAGAATCGTGCGTCCAGAGCCTTCTGAAGCGCTGGGACGCAGAGGAGCCGGATGTAGCGCACGGCGTCTGCATCCCTCACCATGTTGAGCTGAATCCAGTCCTCTACGGAACGCCGCCAGGAACGGTAGTCTGCAGTGGCCATGTCCAGGTCGCACTTGTCCAGACCAGACAAGTTCAGGGCCCTGCGTCCCGTCCCCATGGCCGCCATGTTCCGCTGTAGCGCCTCCATGACGATCTGCTGGGCCTGCACCGCTGCTTGTGCGCCGGCCGGGCGATAATTTCCGACCCGCCGAGCACCTGACGCGGGCGAGAACCTTGGGCGTCGCGGGGTGGCCATCGCTGCGTGTAGGTCCTTGAGATCACTGCGCCATGTAGGGTTTGATGGCAAAGGCGTGCTTACTCTTGATAGCTTTAATGAGCGTCCTCTCATTACAACGTGGTGGCGGGAACTGCCCGCCGACTCCCACCCAATGAGAGTTGCCAGCTAGGCCAAAACTCCCACACAGGAATTTCGACGTGTAAGCTGTGTTGTACTGAGTCGCGTGACGGGAGGTACAGTCGACGCTAGAGAGTAGTGTCACGGTTTTCAGAATGTTTAGCCTGGTGGCGGTATCTGGCAACTATACCACGGTGACGCATTCACTGGCGATGTTAGTAACGCGTATCAGTGTGTACCGTGTGTGTGTGACCGTGAAATTATAATATTGTATAATATTATATTATATTATAATATAATGTAGTTAGAGATATACCAGATTACATGAATTCAATTTAGAAATGCGATAATGAATGTCTTCTACATGATGATGATGATGATGATGATGACGAGGTAAAACATCACGAATAATGCTCCTTACCATCAAACAGCAAATAGGCTTGAGGGTCTGTTTAACTCGCAACCTTAATTCCCGTCACTATAAAGCCTCAAAGACAATTCAAATCATCAAAAATCTAAAATTATTTATCCGTGAAGATTACGTAATATCTAAGTATAAATACGTGTGTGTGTGTGTGTGTGTGTGTGTGTGTGTGTGTCGCTGACTAGCTGACCTATTGTCGCTGATGGATATGTCTCCCGTCCCCACCCAGCCTCTCGCCCTCTCTCTCTCTCTCTCTCCTATTTTTATAGGTATTAAAAATTATACGTTTCCACAGCCACTGACGTGACAGCTCAACTGCAGTGCCTGCGGACATAAGAGCTTTGATAGAATACCGCTGCTGCAGCCGTCAAGGCCCGCGGTCGACGGCGCCATCATGTGAACGTTTATAGCCTATTATTACGTATAATTTTTTTTATAAAGAACAAGATCTCGGCTGTCAGGAATTTTTTGTTTTTAGTTAAAAGGCATAACAATCTCCCCTAATAAGTGCAGTATATTTTTAAATGTATCATAGTTTGATAAACAACTTAGAGTTGCTCTTGACTAAATTTGAACGAAACTAAAAGTTCGTGTCAAAATGTAGCGACAGAACCTAAAGAAAAAATATTTATTAAGCGTTAGCGACGGGCACTTTTGATAAATATCTATCTTAAAATTATGTAGAGTGCACCTGTGACCACCGATCACCACAACAGTACGGTTTCGATAGGATGTAATAATTTTCACGTCGCGTGGAGGGGTTGCCAGATGTCGCTTTCTGAACGAAACTTACTGGACAGTGTGTCACTACTCTCTATAGCCGACTGTACAGTCGACGATAGAGAGTAGTGTCACGGTTTTCAGAATGTTTAGCCTGGTGGCGGTATCTGGCAACTATACCACGGTGACGCATTCACTGGTGATGTTAGTGACGCGTTCCAGTGTGTACAGTGTGTGTGTGACCGTGAAATTATAATATTGTATAATATTACATTATATTATAATATAATGTAGTTAGAAATATACCAGAATACATGAATTCAATTTAGAAATGCGATAATGAATGTCTTCTACATGATGATGATGATGATGATGGCGAGGTAAAACATCACGAACAGTCTGAAACACTTTTTCTTATTAAACTTTGAAAATACCGTGTGCAATGCTGTCCCTCACAGAGGCAGGCAGTGACTAATGCTCCTTACCATCAAAGAGCAAATAGGCTTGAGGGTCTGTTTAACTCGCAGCCTTAATTCCCGTCACTATAAAGCCTCAAAGACAATTCAAATCATCAAAAATCTAAAATCATTTCTCCGTGAAGATTACGTAATATCTAAGTATAAATACGTGTGTGTGTGTGTGTGTGTGTGTGTGTGTGTGTGTCGCTGACTAGCTGACCCCTTGTCGCTGATGGACATGTCTCTCGTACCCACCCCGCACTCTCTCTCTCTCTCTCTCTCTCTCTCTCTCTCCTATTTTTTTAGGTATTAAAAATTATACGTTTCCACAGCCACTGACGTGACAGCTCAAGTGCAGTGCCTGCGGACATAAGGGCTTTGATAGAATACCGCTGCTCCAGCCGTCAAGGCCCGCGGTCGACGGCGCCATCATGTGAACGTTTATAGCCTATTATTACGTATAATTTTTTTTTTTTTTTTATAAAGAACAAGATCTCGGCTCTCAGGGATTTTTTGTTTTTGGTTAAAAGGCATAACAATTTCCCCTAATAAGTGCAGTATATTTTTAAATGTATCATAGTTTGATAAACAACTTAGAATTGCTCTTGGCTAAATTTGAACGAAACTTAAAGCTCGTGTCAAAATGTAGCGACAGAGCCTAAAGAAAAAATATTTATTAAGCGTTAGCGACGGACACTTTTGATAAATATCTATCTTAAAATTATGGAGAGTGCACCTGTGACCACCGATCACCACAACAGTACGATTTCGATAGGATGTAATAATTTTCATATCGCGTGGAGGGGTTGCCAGATGTCGCTTTCTGAACGAAACTTACTGGACAGTGTGACACTACTCTCTATAGCCGACTGTACATGACTGGACTTGGCTGCTGCCGGAACTGTTACTCTCACAAGGCTTAAATTTTCTTAAACATTTCGGCACGTAAGCTCACATATTTGGCAAGGCTTTCGTAGGAGTTTCTTTCAAGGGGTGACTTATGACCCTGGTGATACTTTGACCCTTCCTCTGTACCATGAGTGGCTTTTCACGTCCATGAAGCAGAAGCCTTGTCAAACTATCTCTAGGGCCACAACACTACCCTTTGAATACCTACAGTCTATACAAAGGCCCACATACTCAAACGCTCTTGGCTAATTCCAAAGGCCACAAAGAGGTTGGTCGGGTTCTTTTGAGTGTTTTTCATGTTCATGGTGCAGAAGACTTGCTAAAATATCACTAGGCTCATAAAACTACCCGCCCCAAAACTTAAAATGAAAACCTGCCGCCGCCGGGAAATAATCGGAGGCAATGCTCGAAATTTTAGGTGAATGAAAAGTAAGTAGAAGGATTTAAATTGTAGCCTCGGAAAAGATCACAAAGGAAAAAAAATAATAGATTGCACGTGGAATTTTAGGCGTTTCCTTAAAGTTGGGAGTCACGTGTTGCCTTTGAGAGTGGCAGTTTGTGATTTTATTTTTGTTTTATTTTAGTTTAGTCTAGTTTTTGTTTTTGTTTATTGAAATTGAAGTTTTATGTTGAATTCTGTGTAGAAAACTATTATCCATCGACGAATAATAATAGATAGTTTATTTATAGATAGATAGATAAACGAAAGGAATATAAAAGGTGAAAGGCAGCACGGAGAGACAAATGAAGGGAAAAAAAAAGGCAGATTAAAGACAAATAAAGACCACCAAAAATGTAAGACGTCAAGCAACGCTTTAATTTCCTTCCGCAAAGAGTAATGACGCGTCGGTAACTAATCTTCTTCTTCTTCTTCTTCTCCTCCGTCTTCATCTTTTTCTTTTTCTTCTTCTTTTTCTTCTTCTTCTTCTTCTTCTTCTTCTCCTTCTTCTCCTTCTTCTTCTTCTTCCTCTTCTTATTCTTCTTATTCTCCTCCTCCTTCTCCTTCTTCTTCTTCTTCTTCTTCTTCTCCTTCTTTTTCTTTTTCTTTTTCTTCTTTTTCTTCTTCTTCTTCTTCTTCTTCGACAACTTTTTCGGGGACTATATTGTTGGATCTCTTGGGCGACCCCAGCCCGTTAGCGGCGCACGCGAATTTTTTTTTATAGTGGCTGCCGTGATGTGTTACTCTTGCTTGGCCTGTGCTGCCCCCCGGTGCTCCTCTTGACGGAAGTCGCTGAAGTTAGTGTTGATTGAAGGTCTGGGCAGCGTGTGGATAATCTTCAGACACTCGATGGTTGAGCGTGTATCAGTGGAACTCGAACTTAGGTCCACTGTCTCACCACGCCCGCACGCTGACTACTCTGCCACCGCCTTCCCTCTTCTTCTTTTTCTTCTTTTCTTCTTCTTCTTCGGTAACTAATCCCCTCATCATAATCTCTTTCTTCTTCTTGTTCTTTTTTCTCGGCAGCTAATCTCATCTTGCTTTTCTTCTTTTTTTCTTCTTCTCTTCCTTCTGCGCTTCTTCTTCGGCAGCTAATCCCCTCTTCGTCATTATCTTTTTCTTTTTCTTGTTCTTTAACTCGCACCTAATCTCTTCTTGTTCTTGTTCTTTTTTTCTTCTTCTCTTCCTCCTCCTCCTCTTCTTCGGCAACAAATCTCCTCTTCTTCTTCTTCTTCTTCCAGGTACGTGACTTGGAATACAGCAGGACCTCCCCCCCTCCTCCCCCTCGTACCTCTCTTCTCCAGCTGGTGAGTAAACTGTCCCCGGGAACCATCACTCTCTCCTCCGATCATCACATTTCATCCTCCCCATCGTAAATATTGTCACTTTTAAGATCAACGTTATCTCTCTTCGTTCATTTCCAGCAGTGAGCCCTTTCTTTCATCAGTGTAATTTTCATTTCCTTTCTCTCCTTGGTTTATCACGTTTTATCCTCCCATCATCGTAAATAGCGTCACTTTTAAGATCAATGTTTTATCTTTCTCCATTTGCGATCGTAACTTCATATCCAGCGTTGTATTGAGAATCGTCAGTGGAGTTTTTTTTATAATTTTTCTTCAGTTCATCGTATTTCATCCCGCGCGTTCTAAGTATTTTCAGTTTTTAATTCGGTATTATCCTTTCCAATCGCAATCACGTTTTTATTTCCAGGAGCGTGATGAGTAGTTTTTTGGGGTCGTTCTTATGTTTGTTTTTGTGATTACTGACGAATGATTCTGACTACTACTACTACTACTACTACTACTACAACTACGACTACTACTACTACTACTACTACAACTACTACTACTACTTTTACTACTACCAACAACATGACTCACTCACACCACTATACCACCATTAATATTCTCTCTCTCTCTCTCTCTCTCTCTCTCTCTCTCTCTCTCTCTCTCTCTCTCTCTCTCTCTCCTGCTCACTAGGACGTAATAGCCGCCATTTTTCACCGCCCGCCGCTGGGGACGTGTAAAGACGCACCACAAAAGTAATAAAGGGAGAATTAATTGAGTGGTGTCTCCTACGCTCATTCGTCACGGCGGTACGGAGGAGACAGACACCCACACACCCCACGCTAATACTACCTCGCCGCCCGCCTTAGCTACTGTACCTTGCTAGTGTGGGACGTGGCTATAGTGAATGGTATTGATTCTCTTATCACCGTAGAATAGAGACGAGGACCTGCTACTTCTCTCTTACTGTGGGATTCTATTGGTTATCTCTTTAGTTTTATAGAGGACATGAAGACCCGCTACCTCCCTCAACCTGCCTACCTCACCGTCCTTCTATTCTACCTTCTATTTATGGGACGAGGTTTTAAGGATTACATTGGTCATCCTTCCTAGTTGTACGGAGGAGACGAGACACCCACATCCACGCTCCTACTACCCCGCTGTCCCTCTCTACCTTGTTTTGTGGGACGTGGACGTGGGATTATACTGGTTATCCTTCCTAGTCGTAAGATAAGATGAAAACCCACCCGCCGCAGCCGCCTTCACATTCCTCCTCCCCGGCCGTCCTTCTTAGTTACCTTGTTTGTGGGAAGACTCGTGGATAATATTTGCTGGTTATCTATCATAGCTCTATAGAAGAGATGAAAACCCATCGTCACCGCTCTCCCGCCCCTCCACCGCCCTCCTCCTGAGCTACTGGTCCTCGTGTTTGTGGGACGCGGTTCTTGGATCACATTGGTGCTCTATCATGGATGTACAAAGGAGACGATAGCCCACTGCCGCCCTTATGTTCCACCGCCGTTCTTCCCTCTCCTCCTTAACTATTAGTCCAGGAGCATTAGCTCAAATATGGCCTCAACCCGGAACAAATTAGTAACAAGCTGGAATTTTCAGAAGGTGCTCAGGAGACCTTCCCTAATAACATACTAAAAGTCCCCAAGAATTCGCCGCGAGGGTTTTGAGAAATTCAAGATGGCGTCCAAAATGGCCATCGGTATCATATTTTGTTATATCTCAGGTCTCAATCAAGATAGAAACACAAATGAAGTACCACATTGTACAAGGTTTGTGATATCCAGGAAAGCCTTGGTGAGACAAGTAAATATCTGATGGTGTTACACGCCATAACTGGATGTGACACAGTGTCTGCTGTGTATCGGCAAGGGAAGCGTAAGGCATTCAACCTGGTTCACAACAAGAAGGAGTATGATCAGCTCAAGACATTCTATAATGCTGGAAGCACTCACCAACAAGTGCAAGAAGCAGGTGAAAGCTTCCTCCTGAAGTTGTATGAAGCACCTCATGGTGTGTCACTGGATGAGTTCCGCTACACTGCATACAAACAGGCAATTAGCAGAGTATCTCTGTCCTCATCCTTCCAACTGGCAAGTTTGCCTCCGACAAGTGCTGCAGCCAAACAGCATTCCTTCAGAACTTATCATACTGTCCAAGAATGGATGGGCAGGCCCTTGCAGCCAACAGCCTGGGGATGGAAGCTGGAGGACATCCTAATTCCAGTTGAAACTGACCACCCCATTGCCCCTGACTGTCTGCTCAACATGATCTCATGTGGCTGCAAAGCAGATAGCTGTGGAGCATCATGTGGCTGCAGGAAGATGGGGGTGCACTGCTCTGCCATGTGTACAAATTGCAGTGGTAAAACCTGCAAAAATGCAGCACAAATGCCATCCTTCATTGATGATGATGAAGAGACTGAAGCACCAAGACCAGTTTCTCCTGAAACTGATGACGAAGACGATGCCTAAAACCATCGTCAAAATTTGTTTGATTTATTGATTTATTTATTGATTGGTTGATTAAAATTCTATAATTAGGACTACAGCTAAGCATTTTTTGTCTAGAGTTAAGTCAATGGTTAAGTATTGTTTCTTGCTACTGGCATGACTTTTATTGTAGAATGTGTGTATGTTCAGGTTGATAAACGTGTATTTTGTTTTTTCTTTTGCTAATGATTCCATTTAAAATTCAGATAATAAAAAAATAGTTAGAGAATTGCAGTCCTTGCCCCAAAAAACATATATATAGACTAATTGTTTGACTTTCTATGATGTTTGGGGCTTGAAATATGACAAACTCTAAAATTGGCTGCCATTTTGGACGTCATCTTGAATTTCTCAAAACCCTCGCAACGGATTCTTTGGGACTTTTAGTATGTTATTAGGAAAGGTCTTCTGAGTACTTCCTGAAAATTTCAGCTTGTTACTAATTTGTTCCGGGTGAAAAGCTAATACTCCTGGACTATATGTACCTTGCTTGTTTGGAAGACATTGGTGCTCTATCATGGATGTACAAAGGAGACGAAAGCTCTCTGCTACCCTTATGTTCCACTGGCGTCCTTCACTTAACTATGTACCTTGCTTGTTTAGAAGACGAAGCTTTGGGATTGATTACATTGCGTCTTTATCACTGTTATTACAGAGGAGACATGGCACATCGCTCCACGCTGCCGGCTTCCTGTTTTTCGCCGTCCAAATCAACTTCCTCGTGTGTGTGGGAGTTCTCTTTCACGGTTGTAGACAAGAGACGACAACCGACTCCTCCTCCCGAAATTGACCTCTTTCTGCCACCTCTTTTGATTTTTTTTTTTTAGGAGTAGCGAGTAGCGGGCTTTTTTATTATTGTTTCCTTTTTTGTGTGCCCTTGAGCTGTCTCCTTTGTTGTAAGATAAAATAAAAACTACATTAGATGCTGCAGTAGACAAAAAACAGTATTCTCAAACGTATCGGCGCCTCAGTTCGCCTGTTGGAAAAGCCTCTCGTAGAAGTTGCTTGTATTTACTTGGACTGTTTTGTGATCGTAGTGATAGTTTTACACGACCTCTGCACCTTGAATGGGAAAATAAGCAATGAAAACCCGGTCAATTTTCTCTGTGGCCTTGGGAAATAGTCGTAATGGGAACCCGATGCGTTTAAAAATACGGACCAAAGACTCACTACCTTAGACGCTACAGTAGACGACGCAACATCAGACGCTACATTAGGCGACGACCCGCTGCATTAGTTCGGTGTTCCATTTAGTGTATTGAAGTGGGTACATTTTTTTTTTTTTTTTCCCCTCCCTGAACCCCGCTTACGGAGGGTAAGCTTGTCCTCAGCTTCCTTCCCTTCCCTTCCCTCAGCTCCTCTTTTGTAGCGTCACGGCGTTAGGAATCCCGTTATTTCTTTGTTAATGGTCATAGTTGTGTGGTCAGCTTTTCTTGGACGTGGCTGCTGCTTTTCTCGAACAAGGAAAATCGTCGTTGTTTCGTCCGATGCGCGTTCAATAAAGTACAAGCCGTATACGACAAACAGTACATTTTATCTTTTTGTTCTTCTCAAACTAGATCGGAGTCTTTCTAGTAGCTGTTCTGTTATCTGTGTTGCGCGTCTCAACCAACTCAATACAGTATTTAAATGGCACAATGATAGGCTAGCCTTGCACCTCACCACTTTACGTAGTCCACACTACTCAAGAATGTTAGCCAGGATACAGTGCAGCCAGTGTGTGTGAAGTTGGTGTTACCGTGAGACACTTTACGGCCTTCAATCTACTCTGAAGTGTCTAGAATTATTCAGATTTATGTTTCTTACTGGGTTTGATACGGATTTCCTTTGCCTGTATTTCCTCCTTCCTACGACTTAAACGCTTTCAAGAGGGAAGTATCAAGACATCACTCTATCCGATTTTGACCGCTTTCGGCCAATTTATTAAGTATTTACAGGAGCAGCGCCAGCAGCCTCCTCTACTTTACTTGGTTTATTTTACTTTACTTTGCCTTACTTTGTTTTACTTTGCTTTGCTTCACTTTGCTTTGCTTTATTTTGCTTTGCTTCACTTTACTTTGCTTTATTTTACTTTACTGTACTTTGCTTTACTTTGATTCGGTTTATTTTACTTTGTTTTACTTTATTTTTCTCTGCTTTACTTTACTTTGCCTTACTTTGCTTTGATTTACTTTGCTTTATTTTACGTTACTTTGCATTGCCATGCTTTACTTTGCTTTACTTTATTTTTCTTTACTGTTCTTTGCTTTGCTTTACTTTGCTTTACTTTACTTTGCTTTACTTTACTTTACTCTGCTTTACTTTACGTTACATTCATTTTAAATCTGTCTTGCGAAGGAAACATGAACTAGAGTGATGGCCGAGATAGCTAATAATTGTAAGGTGAGAATCATGCCTCTTGTATCAGGTCGTAAATCGCTTAATCAGTCTGGAAGGTGGTCAGTCATTTCCCAGCTCGATCAGTCAGCAGGGGAGTGTAATTGGAGCGTGTCGGGGGCTGGGGAGTCAGGGTGAGAGGACCATAGCAGCGTTACGTGGGAGGCGGGCGGCGAAATTCATGAGCCTGGGGAGTGGATTAAGGCAAGAGGAATGAGGATGTGGGGTTGTTTCTGTTGCTGATATGTGTTTGTTGTTCTGTGTGTAATAGTTTTAGTTGTAGTAGTAATGGTAGTGCTTGCTGGTTGATGGAGTGTTGCTGTCTTAGATTTATTTCCTCTTCCTCCTCCTCCGACTCTTCCTCCTCCTCCTCCTCCTCCTCCTACTACTACTACTACTACTCCTATTTCAACTACTAATACTATTACTACTACTTCTTTTTCTACTTTTCTTCTTCTTCCTCCTCATTTTCTTCTTCTTCTTCATCTTCATCTTCTTCTTCTTCTTCTTCTTCTTCTTCTTCTTCTTCTTCTTCTTCTTTTCGACTTTCTTTTCTTCTTCTACTACTACTACTACTACTACTACTACTACTACTACTACTACTACTACTACCACCACCACTACTACTATCACGAATACCTTTACAACACATAACCCGCCTCTCATATCAAATACCCTTCGCCTTCAACCCTTTAGGAACGGTGGCCATGGACTCCAACTTCGAATAAACTTTACATACAAGCTTTACGTCTTATACACCCGGCCTTTCTAATATCAAAGTAACAGAGCTTCATATTTGTACTCCCGTCACTTACTGTTGCCTTGTTTTCCGTGTTTGATGTTTGCGAGACCTGTGATTGGCTCCGAAGCAAACAGGGACTAGGAGGAAGGAAGAGCATGTTAAAAGCGTGTGTGGAAAATATGTTACGTGAAAAGTTTTATAAATGGGATACAGACTTATGCCCGTGTTCGTAGATGTTTTCGGTTCTCATAACATCTGTTTCCAAGAGCCACAAAGGAGATTAGTCGGGTTCTCATGAGTATTTTCTAACATTCACAGTGCAGAAGCCTTGTTAAACTATCATTAGGCTTTTAACCCAGTAGCAGCGGGGATCATGTTTCTTAATGGTCCCTGTAAGCGAGAAAATGAGAAAAAATCATCACTCACACAAACCATTTCATAATATATGTCAAAGCATTTGTGATCAGTTTATGTATCATCTATTTTGGGGGGTTTATAGCATGCCCCGTCGCTGCTACACGGTAAAGCCACAAATTTGTCCTGTCGCTGCTACCGGGTTAAAACTATCCGTGGAAATACTAACACAACCTCTACGAAAGCCTTACGATATGTGGATGTATAAGACCCGAAACGTTTAAGAATATGGACCTCACTTACAAAAAAAAAAAAAAAAAAAAAAAAAAACGTGATCCTTTTCTCCCTTACAAGCACATTGTTTATTAAGTCTATCGCCAAAATTGTTATAAATAGACCCACAAAATACCTCAGTGACCCTCCAGGCGCTCTTCACATCACGATTAACCTTCTTCACAAGAGTCGAAGTAGCCAAGATAAGAACAACACCTCTCCACCAAGATCCGTCACTGTGGTTGCCTTCCTCCCCACCAAGCTCTGTCCCTTTGGTTGCCTGCCTTCCTCCCGTCCTTCCTCGGTGCATATCGTGGTTGTCTGTGGCCGAGGACCCGAACATTGATTAGTTGACTCTGCAGATATCCAGTTACTGAGGATTGTCTCCGGGAATTAGTTTTCAGTGAATTCTTATCGGGTTCTGAGGAAGAGGAGGAGTAGGAGGAAGAGGAGGAAGAGGAGGAGGAGGAGGAGGAGGAGGAGGAGGAGGGTGTAGTGTGCAGTGAGGGGATGTTGTGACAACAAAGGAGACAGCTCAAGGGCACAAAAAAAAGAAAACAATAATAAAAAATAGCACGCTACTCGCTGCTCCCAAAAAAGAATCAAAAGAGGTGGCCGAAAGAAAGGTCAATTTCGGGAGGAGAGGTGTCCTGATACCCTCCTTTTGAAAGAGTTCAAGTCGTAGGCAGGAGGAAATACAGATGAAGGAAGATTGTTCCAGAGTTTACCAGCGTGAGGGATGAAAGAGTGGAGATGCTGGTTAACTCTTGCATAAGGGGTTTGGACAGTATAGGGATGAGCATGAGTAGAAAGTCGTGTGCAGCGGGGCCGCGGGAGGGGGGGAGGCATGCAGTTAGCAAGTTCAGAAGAGCAGTCAACGTGGAAATATCGATAAAAGATAGAAAGAGAGGCAACATCGCGGCGGAATTTAAGAGGTAGAAGACTATCAGTAGGAGGAGGAGCTGATGAGACGAAGAGCCTTAGACTACACTCTGTCCAGAAGAGCTGTGAGTGGAGCCTCCCCACACGTGAGATGCATACTCCATACGAGGGCGGACAAGGCCCCTGTACACGGATAGCAACTCCGCGGGGGAGAAGAACTGGCGGAGACGATACAGAACGCCCAACCTCGAGGAAGCTGATTTAGCGAGAGAGGAGATATGAAGTTTCCAGTTGAGATTTTGAGTTAAGGATAGACCGAGGATGACAGCTGAGTGTTGTCGAAGAATAGGGGGTAGGTGTTTGGAAGATTGTGTCGAGTTGATAGGTGGA
>NW_026111843.1:484148-540177 GCF_024679095.1 Eriocheir sinensis | reverse complement strand
ATTCCATGTAGCTACACCCTGGCTTCATTGTCTGGGTGGGATGCTGACCTTGGCTAACTGCCTGGGTGGGATGCTGACCCTGGCTTCATTGTCTGGGTGGGATGCTGACCCTGGCTTACCTGCCTGGGTGGGATGCTGACCTTGGCTTAACTGCCTGGGTGGGATGCTGACCTTGGCTTAACTGCCTGGGTGGGATGCTGACCTTGGCTTAACTGCCTGGGTGGGATGCTGACCCTGGCTTAACTGCCTGGGAGGGATGCTGACCCTGGCTTAACTGCCTGGGTGGGATGCTAACCCTGGCTTAACTGCCTGGGTGGGATGATTACCTTGGCTTAACTGCCTGGGTGGGATGCTGACCTTGGCTTAACTGCCTGGGTGGGATGCTGACCCTGGCTTAACTGCCTGGGTGGGATGCTGACCTTGGCTTAACTGCCTGGGTGGGATGCTGACCTTGGCTTAACTGCCTGGGTGGGATGCTGACCTTGGCTTAACTGCCTGGGTGGGATGCTGACCTTGGCTTAACTGCCTGGGTGGGATGCTGACCTTGGCTTCACTGCGTGGGTTGGCTGCTGACCTTGGCTTAACTGCCTGGGTGGGATGCTGACCGTGGCTTAACTGCCTGGGTGGGATGCTGACCTTGGCTTAACTGCCTGGGTGGGATGCTGACCCAGGCTTAACTGCCTGGGTGGGATGCTGACCCAGGCTTAACTGCCTGGGTGGGCTGCTGACCCTGGCTTAACTGCCTGGGTGGGCTGCTGACTATGGCTTAACTGCCTGGGAGGGATGCTGACCCTGGCTTAACTGCCTGGGTGGGATGCTGACCCTGGCTTAACTGCCTGGGTGGGATGCTGACCCTGGCTTAACTGCCTGGGTGGGATGCTGACCCTGGCTTAACTGCCTGGGTGGGATGCTGACCGTGGCTTAACTGCCTGGGTGGGATGCTGACCCTGGCTTAACTGCCTGGGTGGGATGCTGACCCTGGCTTAACTGCCTGGGTGGGATGCTGACCCTGGCTTAGCTGCCTGGGTAGGATGCTGACCCTGGCTTAACTGCCTGGGTGGGATGCTGACCCTTGCTTAACTGCCTGGGTGGGATGAGAACCTTGGCTTAACTGCCTGGGTGGGATGCTAACCCTGGCTTAATTGCCTGGGTGGGATGCTGACCTTGGCTTAACTGCCTGGGTGGGATGCTGACCCTGGCTTAACTGCCTGGGTGGGATGCTGACCCTGTCTTAACTGCCTGGGTGGGATGCTGACCTTGGCTTAACTGCCTGGGTGGGATGCTGACCCTGTCTTAACTGCCTGGGTGGGATGCTGACCTTGGCTTAACTGCCTGGGTGGGATGCTGACCCTGTCTTAACTGCCTGGGTGGGATGCTGACCCTGGCTTAACTGCCTAGGTGGGCTGCTGACCCTGGCTTAACTGCCTGGGTGGGATGCTGACCCTGGCTTAACTGCCTGGGTGGGATGCTGACCCTGGCTTAACTGCCTGGGTGGGATGCTAACCCTGGCTTAATTGCCTGGGTGGGATGCTGACCTTGGCTTAACTGCCTGGGTGGGATGCTGACCCTGGCTTAACTGCCTGGGTGGGATGCTGACCCTGGCTTAACTGCCTGGGTGGGATGCTGACCTTAGCTTAACTGCCTAGGTGGGCTGCTGACCCTGGCTTAACTGCCTGGGTGGGATGCTGACCCTGGCTTAACTGCCTGGGTGGGATGCTGACCCTGGCTTAACTGCCTGGGTGGGATGCTGACCCTGGCTTAACTCCCTGGGTGGGCTGCTGACCCTGGCTTAACTGCCTGGGAGGGATGCTGACCCTGGCTTAACTGCCTGGGTGGGATGCTGACCCTGTCTTAACTGCCTGGGTGGGATGCTGACCTTGGCTTAACTGCCTGGGTGGGATGCTGACCCTGTCTTAACTGCCTGGGTGGGATGCTGACCCTGGCTTAACTGCCTGGGTGGGCTGCTGACCCTGGCTTAACTGCCTGGGTGGGATGCTGACCCTGGCTTAACTGCCTGGGTGGGATGCTGACCCTGGCTTAACTGCCTGGGTGGGATGCTAACCCTGGCTTAATTGCCTGGGTGGGATGCTGACCTTGGCTTAACTGCCTGGGTGGGATGCTGACCCTGGCTTAACTGCCTGGGTGGGATGCTGACCCTGGCTTAACTGCCTTAGTGTGATGCTGACCTTGGCTTAACTGCCTGGGTGGGATGCTGACCTTAGCTTAACTGCCTGGGTGGGCTGCTGACCCTGGCTTAACTGCCTGGGTGGGATGCTGACCCTGGCTTAACTGCCTGGGTGGGATGCTGACCCTGGCTTAACTCCCTGGGTGGGATGCTGACCCTGGCTTAACTGCCTGGGAGGGATGCTGACCCTGGCTTAACTGCCTGGGTGGGATGCTGACCCTGGCTTAACTGCCTGGGTGGGATGCTGACCCTGGCTTAACTGCCTGGGTGGGATGCTGACCCTGGCTTAACTGCCTGGGTGGGATGCTGACCCTGGCTTAACTGCCTGGGTGGGATGCTGACCTTGGCTTAACTGCCTGGGTGGGATGCTGACCCTGGCTTAACTGCCTGGGTGGGATGCTGACCCTGACTTAACTGCCTGGGTGGGGTGCTGACCCTGGCTTAGCTGCCGGGGTAGGATGCTGACCCTGGCTTAACTGCCTGGGAGGGATGCTGACCCTGGCTTAACTGCCTGGGTGGGATGCTGACCCTGGTTTAATTGCCTGGGTGGTATGTTGTCCTTGGCTTAACTACCTGGGTGAGATGCTAACCCTGGCATAACTGCCTGGGTGGGATGCTAACCCTGGCTTAACTGCCTGGGTGGGATGCTGACCCTGGCTTAACTGCCTGGGTGGGATGCTGACCCTGTCTTAACTGCCTGGGTAGGATGCTGACCTTGGCTTAACTGACTGGGTGGGATGCTGACCCTGGCTCAATTGTCAGGGTGGGATTGTGACCCTGGCTCAATTGCCAGGGTGGGATGCTGACCTTGGCTTAATTGTCTGGGTGGGATGCTGACCCTGGCTTAATTGTCAGGGTGGGATGCTGACCCTAACTTAATTGTCAGGGTGGGATGCTGACCCTGGCTTAATTGTCAGGGTGGGATGCTGACCTTTTCTTAATTATCTGGGTGGGATGCTGACCTTGGCTTAATTGTCTGGGTGAGATGTTGACCCTGGCTTAATTGCCTGTTTGGGATGCTGACCCTGACTTCTTTGTCTGGATGGGATGCTGAACCTGGCTTAATTGTCTGTTTGGGATGCAGACCTTGCCTTAATTATCTGGGTGAGATGCAGACCTTGGCTTATTCGTCTGGGTGGTATGCTGACCTTGGCTTAATTGTCTAGGTGGGATGCTGACCCTGGCTTAATTGTCTGGGTGGGATGCTGACCCTGGCTTAATTGTCTGGGTGGGATGCTGACTCTGGCTTAATTGTCTGGGTGGGATGCTGACCCTGGCTTAATTGTCTGGGTGGGATGCTGACCCTGGCTTAATTGTCTGGGTGGGATGCTGACTCTGGCTTAATTGTCTGGGTGGGATGCTGACCCTGGCTTAATTGTCTGGGTGGGATGCTGACCCTGGCTTAATTGTCTGGGTGGGATGCTGACCCTGGCTTAATTGTCTGGGTGGGATGCTGACCTTGGCTTAATTGTCTGGGTGGGATGCTGATCATGGCTTAATTGTCAAGGTGGGATGTTGACCCTGGCTTAATTGTCTAGGTGGGATGCTGACCTTGGCTGCATTGTCTAGGTGGGATGCTGACCTTGGCTTATTTGTCTGGGTGGTATGCTGACCTTGGCTTAATTGTCTAGGTGGGATGCTGACCCTGGCTTAATTGTGTAGGTGGGATGCTGACCTTGGCTTAATTGTCTAGGTGGGATGCTGACCTTGGCTTAATTGTCTAGGTGGGATGCTGACCTTGGCTTAATTGTCTAGGTGGGATGCTGACCTTGGCTTAATTGTCTGGGTGAGATGCTGACCCTGGCTTAATTGTCTGGGTAGGATGCAGACCTTGGCTTAATTGTCTGGGTGGGATGCTGACCTTGGCTTAATTGTTTGGGTGGGATGTTGACCTTGGCTTAATTGTCTGGGTGGGATGCTGACCTTGGCTTAATTGTTTGGGTGGGATACTGACCTTGGCTTAATTGTCTGGGTGGGATGATGACCTTGGCTTAATTGTCTGGGTGGGATGCTGACCTTGGCTTAATTGTCTGGGTGGGATGCTGACCCTGGCTTAATTGTCTGGGTGGGATGCTGACCTTGTCTTAATTGTCTGGGTGGGATGCTGACCCTGGCTTAATTGTTTGAGTGAGGTGCTGATCTTGTCTTATTTGTCTGGGTGAGACGCTGACCCTGGCTTAATTGTCTGGGTAGGATGCAGACCTTGGCTTAATTGTCTGGGTAGGATGCAGACCTTGGCTTAATTGTCTGGGTGAGATTCAGACCTTGGCTTAACTCCCTGGGTGGGATGCTGACCCTGGCTTAATTGTCTGGGTAGGATGCAGACCCTGGCTTATTCGTCTGGGTGGTATGCTGACCCTGGCTTAATTGTCTGGGTAGGATGCAGACCCTGGCTTATTCGTTTGGGTGGTATGCTGACCCTGGCTTAATTGTCTGGGTAGGATGCAGACCCTGGCTTATTCGTCTGGGTGGTATGCTGACCTTGGCTTAATTGTCTGGGTGGGATGCTGACCTTGGCTTAATTGTCTGGATGAGATGCAGACCTTGGTTTATTCGTCTGGGTGGTATGCTGACCTTGGCTTAATTGTCTGGGTGGGATGCTGACCTTGGCTTAATTGTCTGGATGAGATGCAGACCTTGGTTTATTCGTCTGGGTGGTATGCTGACCTTGGCTTAATTGTCTGGGTGGGATGCTGACCTTGTCTTAATTGTCTGGGTGAGATGCTGACCCTGGCTTAATTGTTTAGGTGGGGTGCTGACCTTGGCTTAATTGTCTGGGTGAGATGCTGACCCTGGCTTAATTGTCTGGGTAGGATGCAGGCCTTGGCTTAATTGTCTGGGTGGGATGCTGACCTTGGCTTAATTGTTTGGGTGGGATGTTGACCTTGGCTTAATTGTCTGGGTGGGATGCTGACCTTGGCTTAATTGTTTGGGTGGGATGTTGACCTTGGCTTAATTGTCTGGGTGGAATGTTGACCTTGGCTTAATTGTCTGGGTGGGATGCTGACCTTGGCTTAATTGTCTGGGTGGGATGCTGACCCTGGCTTAATTGTCTGGGTGGGATGCTGACCTTGTCTTAATTGTCTGGGTGGGATGCTGACCCTGGCTTAATTGTTTAGGTGGGGTGCTGACCTTGTCTTAATTGTCTGGGTGAGACGCTGACCCTGGCTTAATTGTCTGGGTGGGATTTTTTTTTTTTTTTTTTTTTTTTTTTACGTTGTTGCCTATTGCGCCGGTAGGCATCTTCCCGGTGGGGCCTGATGGTCGGCCCAAGGCTTCTTCCAGGTGGGGCCTGATGGTCGGCCCAGCCCGTTCTGGCGCAGGCGAGTGTTTATAGTGGCGCCATCTTGCATTGGCTCATGCTGCCCCCCGGAACTCGTTCTTGATTCGCTTGGACGGCTTCCTCTAGAGTCCGGGTTGATGGGTGGTCTTCAGGACAGCATGTGGGTAGTTTTAAGCCACTCGGCGGTGCCTGAAAAATCCGAGTGGTAGCGTGAGGATTCGGACCCGCGTCGTCCATCACGCGGCGAATGTGGGTCCAGTACGCTATCACTTCGGCCACCGCCTACCCCAAGGGATGCTGCCCTTGGCTTAATTGTCTGTTCGCTAGTTAAGATTGGGTTACGTTAGGTTAGGTTAGGCAAGGTAAGGTTAGGTTGAGTCGTCCCTCTTGCACTCCTTGCCTCGCACTGGCATTCCCTTTCTCTCGCTCCTACCTGCTCCCTAGGATAGATTAGGTTATGTAAGGCTAGATAAAGCTAGGTTAGGTAAGACTAGTTAAAGTTAGAGTAGGTAAGACTAGGTGAGGTTAGGTTAGATAAGTCGTCCCTCTCACCCTCTCCCTCTCCTTCGCCCTCTCCCTCTCGCTAAGATAGACTCGTCTCCATCATGCCTCGTACCTCTCCTTCCCTTGTCTGCTCCCTCTCGCTAGGATATATTAGGTTAGATTATATTAGGTTAGGTATAAGGCTTGGGTAAGCTGGGTTAGGTCTTCCTGTATTCCTCTAGACTCGCCCCTCTCTCATATCCTTCCCCTTACCCTCTCTCGCCTTCTCTCGCCCTCGCCCTATCGCTAGGATAGATTAGGTTAAGTTAGATCAGGTAACGATAGTTAAGTTAGGTTAGGTCTTCGTACATTACTTTACACTATATTAAGTAAGGCTACGTTAGGTTAGGTTAGGTTAGGTTCGGTTAGGGTTAGGTAAGGCGATATTAGGTTAGATTACTCTCTCTTCTCTCTTTTTATTTAAACTGACGAATCTATAGTACACAACATATTTGTATTTTGCCGACGATACTTTATGCAATCGTTCGAGTAGCATATGTTTCACTGTGCACTTTTCAGGGCTTAAAATGTCACTTTTTCTTGTCCATTATTTCAAAAGCCCTTTACACTTGTTCACTGTGTAATTAGCATCACTAGTGGTGTGGGGCATGTTCTTCGCCACCTGTGAGCTGCCGCTTTTACCTACTGAGTGGACATTTCCCTCACTGTTGGCCCTGCTGCAGTGAATGTGTTCCACAGGCGGGACACCCTGGAGGTGAAGGTCCGCTGGTGCTGGCTGGCGCGTGACCTCGGCACCCCGACCTGCTCTTGGCTGGAGAGTACCATTCTCGTATCTCTCACAGCCTCTCGCGGGGGGAGCCTCAGTCTCGCCAGGTGTGGTACTTCTTGTACCTGGGCCTTGTGGAACACCACCAGCGCAGCGACGTCCCGGCGGTGCTCCAGAGTGTCTAGATATATAATATCCTGAGGGGGCGGCTGGGGGTTGTTCTCCTGTAACAGTCGCTGCACCCGTCGCTCCACCTTGTCCAGTCTCTGCAGGTGTGTGGCAGCGCTGGACATCCAGGTCAGAGCCCCGTACTCCAGGTACGATCTTACCTGGGCCTTGTAGAGGAGCATAATTCCTCGCTTGTCGAGGAAATTAGCCACTCTATGAAGGGCAGAGACACGTAGGGAGGCTTGGTGGGCAATGTGTTTCAGGTGGCGGTCGAAGCGCAGCTCTCGGTCCAAGTCCACTCCGAGGATCCTGACGTAATCCTGGAGCGGGAGGGTGACGGAGCCAAACATCACCCTTCCTTCGACAGTTTGTGTGGCTGCCGGGGACCGAGAGATCACCATCGCCTGAGTCTTCTCAGGAGCAAAGTTCACCTGCAGCGCTCCCCCCACTCCCGTATCAAGCGTAGTTGCTGGTTGACCTCAGCAACCGCTTGCTGGCTTTCTTGGCGAGGGTAGGAGAGGGAGAGCGTGCAGTCGTCAGCGTATGCAGAGACTGCTGGCAGATTCCTGAGAAGGTCGTCGATGTACAGATTCCAGAGGACAGGTCCCAGCACAGATCCCTGAGGGACTGAGGCACCCACTGGGAGGTCCTTGGACTGCTGGCCGCCGACGACGACGTGAAGGCTTCTTCCTTGAAGGTAGTCGCTCATCAGCATCAGTAGGTGTCCTTGGATGCCTTTGGCACGAAGCTTCTCCAGCAAGCCCGCGTGCCACACCCGGTCAAAAGCACCCGCGATGTCGAGAGCGACGACAATGGTATCCAGGTCGGTGTCTAGTGAGTCCTGCCAATCCCTGGAGAGGAGCAGCAGGAGGTCTGAAGTGGAGCGGCCAGATCTGAACCCAAACTGCTGGTCAGTGATGAGGGCGTTGTTCTCGAGGTGGCGGGTGATGGCCTCCACCACTATTCTCTCGAAGATTTTTCCAACTACAGACAGAAGGGAGATAGGCCTGTAGTTGGCAGGGTCAGATCTGGCCCGCTTTTTGTGAACCGGCACCACGCGAGCCTCCTTCCATATATAGGGCCAGGTGTTCTCCCGGACACAGGCCCCGAACACCTCTGAGAGGGGTCCTGCCAGCTCACTGGAGCAGTGACGCAGCACATGTGGGCTAACGTTGTCAGGACCAGTGGCCTTCCTGACGTCCACCGCTCTTAGAAGGCGCTCTACTTGCTCCCGGTGTACCGCAACCTCTGTCAGGGTCTGGTTGCATTCCTGTGGCAGTTGTGGTGGAGGTCTGGTGGGGTTGGCGACGGACATCTTGGCAGAGAAAAGGTCAGCCAGGAGCTCTGCCTTCTCCCTGCTGCAGGTGGCTGTGGTGCCGTCCTGCTTGGTGAGGGGAGGGATTGTTTCTTGGTGGCTGCTGCCTTCCTTTTCCTTAACAAGGGTCCACCAGGTCTTGCTGCCCACCCCTGGCCCGCACAGCTTGGCGCGGAGGTCTCTCTCCCACCTCCGTTTCGCCCATTTACTAGGGGCCACCATATTTTTGCACGCCGCTCGATGCAGGGTTTTGTTGCGGCGGGTTGGGCTCCTTTTGTAGCGGAGCCACGCAGAATATTTTCTTTCTGCAGCAAGGCGGCAGCGGTAACCAAACCAGGGCTCTCTCTCTCTCTCTCTCTCTCTCTCTCTCTCTCTCTCTCTCTCTCTCTCTCTCTCTCTCTCTCTCTCTCTCTCTCTCTCTCTCTCTCTCTCTCTCTCTCTCTCTCTCTCTCTCTCTCTCTCTCTCTCTCTCTCTCTCTCTCTCTCTCTCTCTCTCTCTCTCTCTCTCTCTCTCTCTCTCTCTCTCTCTCTCTCTCTCTCTCTCTCTCTCTCTCTCTCTCTCTCTCTCTCTCTCTCTCTCTCTCTCTCTCTCTCTCTCTCTCTCTCTCTCTCTCTCTCTCTCGCCAGCTGATGAGACGAAGAGCCTTAGACTCCACTCTGTCCAGAAGAGCTGTGTGAGTGGAGCCCCCCCCACACGTGAGATGCATACTCCATATGAGGGCGGACAAGGCCCCTGTATATGGATAGCAACTGTGCGGGGGAGAAGAACAGGCGGAGACGATACGTAACGCCCAACCTCGAGGAAGCTAATTTAGTGAGAGAGATATGAAGTTTCCAGTTAAGATTTTGAGTTAAGGATAGACCGAGGATGTTTGGTGCTGAAGACGGCGACAGCTGAGTGTTTTCGAAGAATAAGGGATAGGTATTTGGAAGATTGTGTCAAGTTGATAGGTGGAGAAATTGGATTTTTGAGGCATTGAAGGACACAAGGTTCCTTTTACCCCAATCGGAAATGATAGAATGGTCTGAGGTTAAGCGTTCTACAGCCTCCCGTCTGGAGTCATGTAATTCTTTTTTTCTTTTCTTTTCTACCGCATTTCTGTGTTTTTTATACAATTCAGAATGGTATTAGAATCCTCCTTGAGGATTGATACATGTATTCTCTTGTCGTACGTAACTGAGTAGTATACCTTCAATGTTCTTTCTCTTCATTTCACTCTAGAACTGTATTTAAAAGTGGTAATGGATATATAATTACCGCATTTCAGCGTTCTTACTCCTTTGTACACTTAGGAATGGCATTAGAATCTTCCTTAGGGGTTGATACATGTATTTTCATGCTTTACGTAACTGAGTATTATAATTTCAATGTTCTTTCTCTTTCCTTCACTCCAGAGCTGTATTTAAAAAGAGTTGGTGCGTATACATTTACCGCCTTTCAGTGTTCTTTCTCCTTCACACAATTCAGAACACAATTGGCATATTCCTTAGGGGTTTGTGGTTGCGTTATATTGCCGTACGTAGCTGACTGACTTACCATTTCAGTTCGTGAAAAAATTCGGCGACCGGATCGCCGACATGACCAAAATTCTTACAGTTCGTGACCATTCGGCGACATGTCGGCGAATGCTCAAGACAATTCGGGAACAATTCGGAGACATGTCGCCGACTATTCGGCGTCCATGTCGCCGAGCTAAAAATCTGAAATTTTAACGTTTTTTGTCGCGGAATAACTGGCGACAAGTCTCCGAATTGTCTTCGCATGTCCCCGAAGTGTCGACGACATGTCGTGGACAATTCTCCGACAGTGCCAAGATTTCTGACAGCTGATCATCTGATGCCCATGTAGCATATAAAACCACGGGAATCCGCGCCTACCTCATGGACTACTACAACACCCGGGGAGCAGTGGCCTGCCAGGACAGAATTGTGGGCGAGTAAATACCATGTGTGGTAATATGTGTGGTAATATGTATGATGGTATGTGTTATAAAATGTATAAATGTGACTTGTTTTGTTTTCCCTTCCTACAAATATTTTAGAATGAATGAATGTTTACGTAATATTAATAAACAAACCAGTAACTGAAATAAGAAATAAATTTAAATATCTGAAAATGAAAAAAAGGTTAAATAATGGCAGAATAATGATATTAAGAAATAAATAAAGTAATAAAAAGTAAATTAATTATGAAATAAATGAAAATGTTAGTTCCATACCTATTTTATAAATTCATAATTCTTCTTGTTTTTCATATTTTCTTGTTTACTATTTATTATTATAGTATTATTTTATTCCGTATATATATATATATATATATATATATATATATATATATATATATATATATATATATATATATATATATATATATATATATATTATTTATTTATTTATTTATTTATTTATTTATTTAGAGAGAGAGAGAGAGAGAGAGAGAGAGAGAGAGAGAGAGAGAGAGAGAGAGAGAGAGAGAGAGAGAGAGAGAGAGAGAGAGAGAGAGAGAGAGATAATACATAGATAGATAGATAGATAGATAGATAGATAGATAGACAGACCCCGTGTAAACCTCCCACCGCGACCCGTTTGCCGTGTCGTGATTAATTCGCCGAATATTCGGGGACATGTCCCCGAATAGTCTTGGCCATTCGGCGACATGTCGGAGACATATCCCCGAATAGTCGGCTACATGTCGGCTACAAATTTGCCAATAAAATTAAAATTTCAACGGTCAAAATTCGGCGACAATTCGCCGAGCACCGCGAATCGGGAGCCGAATTGTCTTGGACATGTCGGCGACATTTCGGCGACAATTCGGCGTCCATTTTGCATTCGTGCACATTTGGCGAACGGCCGCGAATTTTTCATGCAACATGAAACTTTCGTGGCGGTCATGACCAACTGCCAAAAGTCGCGCGGTGAACGCAGACATGTCCCCGAACGGCCAAGAACAGTTAAGAAAGATGCCGAACTTGTCCACGACACAGGATGACTTGCATATTCGCGCACATTCGTGAACCAAAATTCGGCAGTGTATTTGGGGCTTTAGAAGACTTACAATGCTTACAAGACTTATACAGACAGACAGGCAAGCAGGCAAGCAGACACTTACAGATTAACACACACACACACACACACACACACACACACACACACACACACACACACACACACACACACACACACACACACACACACACTAACAGACCACTTAACTAACACAAACACACACACACACACACACACACACACACACACACACACACACACACACACACACACACACACACACACACACAACACACACATCTTCAAGCCTGTCCACCCAGCAGTATTAATCGGGGGTTGTGTCCCGTCTCCTGGTATCTGTTCCCCTCTCTTATAATTCCTTCCCCTTCCGTCTCTCTCCGGCATATGACCACAGATGTTGCGCCGACTAAACGAAACTCTCCAACTATAAACATCGTCATACATACACACCAGCATACATACACACTCAAACATTCCTACATACACAAACACTCACTTGATGCCACTCCCAAAAGCCCCTGCGCACACACACACACACACACACACACACACACACACACACACACACACACACACACACACACACACACACACACACACCTCTATCTACCTACCTACCTACCAACCTATAGACATACATACTATCTTTTTACTTCCCTCTAATCTCCCATCTTTCTTTCCCTCTCTCAAAAAATAGAAAACGTAGCGCTCTCTTCACAATTTCAAGGCAGACTAAACCAAGCCTCTCCCTTCCCCTAACCCTTCCTCCCCTTTCCCTACAGTGTTCCGCCATAGCACTCCAATCTACTTATATAAGAACATAAGAACATAAGAACGCAGGAGTCTACAAGAGGCCGGTAGGCCTGTACGAGGCAGCTCCTTTGACCCTAAGCTCCCGTGTATCTAACCCCACCTAATATCGCTGTCCATGAATTTATCTAGTCTATTTTTGAATGTGACAATTGTATTGGCACTCACCACATGACTGCTAAGCCCATTCCACTCATCCACCACCCTGTTAGTAAACCAATTTTTGCCTATGTCCCTGTTGAATCTGAATTTATCCAGTTCAAATCCATTACTTCGTGTCCTACCCGGTTCTCTTACCAACAAAACCGTATGAATGTCTCCCTTATTAAAGCCCTTCATCCACCTATAAACCTTGATCATGTCTCCGCGCACCCTTCGCCTTTCTAGAGAATACAAGTTTAACTGTTTGAGTCTTTCCTCGTATGGCAAGTTTCTCAACCCCTGAATCATCTTAGTCATCCTCCTCTGCACCGATTCTAACATTTTGATATCCATTCTATAGTAAGGTGACCAGAACTGAACCGCATAGTCAAGATGAGGTCTAACTAATGCTAAATATAGTTTGAGGAAGACTTCGGGGCTTCTGTTGCTTACGCTCCTTGAAATAAATCCCAGTACCCTATTAGCTCGATTTCTATCTTGAATGCATTGTGCCCTTGGACGGAGATCAGAGCTCACTAAGACCCCTAAATCCCTCTCGCACCCAGACCTGCTTATGAGAGTGTCATTTAAGCAATAGTTATGTGAGGGTTGTTCTACCTACACTCAGAATACTGCACTTCACTACATTGAACTCCATCTGCCATTTATCCGCCCAGTCATACAATCTGTTGAGTTCACCTTGGAGAATACTAGCGTCCTGATCCGACTCAATTACTCTACCGATCTTGGTATCATCTGCAAATTTACTAACATCACTACTAATTCCTGTATCTAAGTCATTGATATAAATAATAAACAAAAGTGGACCTAATACCGAACCTTGTGGGACCCCACTCGTAACACATCCCCAGTCAGATCTTTTACCATTGATTTGCACTCTTTGCTTCCTATTGCTAACCCTCGACTTGACCCAGTTCAAAACTTTACCCTCTACTCCGTGAGCCTGTAATTTAAGCAACAGTCGTTGGTGAGGAACTTTGTCAAACGCTTTACTAAAATCAAGATAGATTACATCATAATTTTCATCTCTGTCAACCGCCTCAAATACTTTATTGTAGAAGGACAAGAGATTGGTGAGGCATGACCTACCTTTTGTGAACCCATGCTGCGAGTCGTGAATTAAGCTATGTTTCTCTAAATGCTCCCGAATGCTCCTGGCTATTATGGACTCCAGCATCTTGCCTGTAACCGATGTTAAGCTAATTGGGCGATGGTTTGAAGCAACCGACCTGTCCCCCTTTTAAAAAATCGGCGTCACATTAGCTACTTTCCATAGGCTCGGCATAGGCGGTGGCTGAATCGACAGAGTAACACCACCGCGTTCAGGAGGACGCGAGTTCAATCCCCGCCCGGTGCCACCAAGCTGGGATTTTTCAGCCGCCGCCAAGTGGCTTAAAACTACCCACATGCTGTCCAGAAGACCACCTATCAACCCGGACTCTAGATTCTAGGATTAAAGATGAGCTCCGGGAGGGCAGCATGAGCCAATGCAAGATAGCGCCACTATAAACACTCGCCTGCGCCAGAACGGGCTGGGCCGACCATCAGGCCCCACCGGGAAAAAGCCTACCGGCGCTATAGGCCGCGACGTAAAAAAAAAAAAAAAAAAAAAAAAAAAAAAAAGCCAGTATTAACCGACATCTTAAAGATATCGGTTAGTGGGTTACTGAGTACATTACCTAATTCCTTTAATACCCTCGGAAATATCCCGTCAGGACCTGGCGACTTGTTCTTCTTAAGCTTATCTATCTCATCCTGAACTACTTGCCTGGTAATGATTATATCCCTCAATTTATCGCCATCCCCGCCCTCGTACACCTGAGCTCTTTCCGGTATAGTCGTTCGATCCTCCTGTGTGAATACTGAAAGGAAGTAGTCGTTCAACAATGTGCTCATATTTTCGTAATTTTCTACTAGCTCCCCTGTGTTTGTTTTCAGCGGTCCAATTTTCTCCCGTGTTTTTGTTTTATACATCTGAAAGAAGCCCTTAGGATTACTTTTCGCCTCATTTGCTACTTTGATCTCATTGTTCCTTTTTGCTATCCTGGTGTTTTTCTTAACTAATCTAGATAGTTCGACGTACCGGCCCCTGAGATGTGTTTCACCATTTTTTATTTTCTGATAAATTCCCTTCTTTAACCCAATCTCGTGTTTTAGTCCACGAGTCATCCACTTAGGATCATTGTTTTCTTTTCTAAGTGTTCGCTGTGGTATAAGCTGTCCTTGCCCCTCTACTATTACTCTAACTAAGTTATTGTAAGACATTTCTACCTGGTTCTCCTGGCTCTCCAATCCGCAGTTCTGGCCCTTATGAATCCTTAAATTATCCCAGTTTGCCCCTTCAAGATGTCTTCGAAGCCCCTCGTAATTTGTTCTTCTGAAATCTGGCACTTACACTGGGTTTGGTTCGCGGGTTACCGCCCAGTCTAGGCTAAAACGAACCGTTCTGTGGTCACTATTTCCTAACTCTCCGCCCACTTCCAACTCACGTAGCAAGTTCCCATTATTGGTTAGGACTAAATCTAATATGTTATCTCCTCTGGTAGGCTCAGTAACTACCTGCTTAAGGAAATTATCTTGTATAACTTCAAGAAAGTCCTCGGCTTCCAGGTCACCCACTAGGTCTTCCCAGTCTATATTCCTATAATTAAAGTCCCCCATTACGCAGACATTTCTACTCATACTCGCCCTGCCAATCTCCTGTAGTAATATACTCGTGTCCTGCCTGTTAAGGTTGGGTGGCCTGTACAGAACTCCTAGAGTTAGTTTTTCTTTCCCTTTGTAAACGTCCACCCAACCTGATTCTGAATCCATGTTAGTTTTGACTAAATTGTTAACTAAACATTTAAGTGAGTCTTTAACATATAGAGCAACTCCACCTCCTTTCTGCCCTTCTGTCTTTGTGAAACATCTGATAACCCGTTATTTCGAATTCTGATCTAAAATTTCTATTTGCAGTGTCTTTCTATGTCTCAGTGATCGCTTTTATGTCTAAATTTTCTGAACTAGCTTCACCCTTAGTAAGTCTATCTTGTTTCTGAGGCTCCTGCTGTTAGTATAGAAGATTCTTAGCCCGTCCTCTGTTACTCCCCTAGAATTACTTCTAAGCTGCCTGGTTATATTATGAGCTAGATGTCCCCTCCCATTACTCCTCCCATTGCTCCCATTACTCCTCCCCCCCTCGCCTATACTAAAAAATCCCTCAGGGTACCAAGTGCTCGCTCAAGAGAGTCTGAGAGAGCCTCAACACCCTTGAACGTCAAGTGTATCCCGTCACGGGCGTAGAGGGCGTCGTTGCCAAAGAAGAGGTCCCAATTGTCGACGAACAGCCACCCATTGCGCCTGCAGTGCTCAGCAAGTCTGCTGTTCACTGCTATCGCCCTGGACAGCCATCCATCGCCAACGCCCCTCCTTGGCAGGACGCCACACACTACTGGCGACCCACCAGCGTCACGTATCCTGCCTAACAATTCTCTAAAACGCCTGAGAAGGTCCTCGCTTGGAACACGAGAAACGTCGTTTCCGCCACAGCTGAGAAAGACAATGGGGTTCGATCCCTCGCTTGCCATACACGCCTCAATCCTGTCTGATATATGGCCCACCCCTGCCCTGGGAACACACCTCGTCCTGTTCTTATCGTTGGAGCAAAAATACCTGTCAACATAACGAACCTGACTATCACCAACAACAAGAACCCGACGGTCGGAAGAGGGGCCAGGAGGGGTGGGTGAAGGGGGGAGGGGAGAGCGGGAAGGGAGGGGAGGGACCTGCTGTGAAGAACGAGGAGAAATTATATGCATACATACATACATACATACATACATACACACACAATCGCCGGTGTATTCTTAAATCTGGCAGTAAAGGAGGGAGGGAGAGACTTCAAGCGGCCGAGAGCGTATTTCCCTCCCCGGCGCTCCCTTTCCTCCCCCCCCCACCCCCTCCTCCTCCTCCTCCTCCAGCTGACAGGCCGCCACGAAGCATGGCCTTGCACGAAGCCACTCGGGAAGTAAAATATTGCCACTCCTTCTCTATCGATACGGTAATGAACAGTCAAAGTTGCGAGAATATTCAATCAGACTTAATAAGACTTGCCGACTGGAGCGAAAAATGGCAAATGAGTTTTAACGCAGATAAATGTAAAGTAATGCACATAGGTGAACAAAATCCTAACTTTAAATATCAGATTCAAGGACATGAGCTCAGCGAAGTAAAACAAGAAAAAGATCTTGGTGTCATTATCAGTAACACTCTTAAAATGAGTGATCAATGTTCTGCAGCGAGTAAAAAAGCCAATATGATGTTAGGATTAATCTCAAGAAACTTTGATTATAAATCACCCGAACTTATGAAGAGATTATATTTAGCATTTGTAAGACCACACCTAGAATACGCCGTTCAGTTCTGTCACCGAACTTTATCAAAGATCAAGTTTTGCAGCGACGAGCAACCAGACAAATTCCAGCGCTCCGAAACTTGCCATATGACGAGCGTTTAAAGCGTTTAGATATGTTCTCCCTAAAAGAGCGAAGGATAAGAGGGGACTTAATTGAAGTGTTCAAAATCCTTAATGGATTCGACGACATTAACCCAGATAGTCTATTTCAGAGAGACACCAACACAGTAACTCGCAGCAACGGTATGAAGTTAAAGGGAAACCGATGTAACACATTGGTGCGCAGAAGTTTTTTCAGTAATAGAGTCGCCGATCACTGGAATAGACTCCCACCGTCAGTAGTTAGCG
The DNA here is from genome assembly GCF_024679095.1 of Eriocheir sinensis. Taxonomy (NCBI): domain Eukaryota; kingdom Metazoa; phylum Arthropoda; class Malacostraca; order Decapoda; family Varunidae; genus Eriocheir; species Eriocheir sinensis. The sequence goes on along the minus strand of NW_026111843.1, from coordinate 523,210 downwards.
CACAGAGTATCAATAGCTTCAAGTCTTCATTGGATAAGTACTTTAGGGATATAAGATTATACTGACCCTTCTTCGCATGTTTTCAGACAGATTGCAGCAAAACCTCAACCTAAATCCATATTATTCTCCCCCACAACCTAGATTGCAAGTAGCGTAAGTTAACAATAGAGTAAAGCAGCAGTTAATGTCCGCATGACAGGTGGAGTGAGGTGTGGGTGCAGTAAGGTGACAGGTAACTGGTGCGTGCCTAGTACCGCCGGTAAAACGAGGATCAAGCCTCTTACAAATAATGAGGAGGTTGAGGCTTGGCTGCAATTAAAGACAAGATGAATTAATAGAAACGATTAGGTAAGGATAAAATGATCAGTGCGGTGGATTAGTACGAGTCAGAGAGAGAAATTGAGGGTGAGAGAGACAAACAGACGGACAAAAACAGAGAGAGAGAGAGAGAGAGAGAGAGAGAGAGAGGATAAAGTCTTGGAGTGGTCGTTGTTTCGAAGTAGCCGCCGTGCGTGGGGGTCGTAAGGGGTGAGTGAGGTCATAAACAGGGCCGTGAAGTATGGCCGCGGTCAGGGGGCGGGCGCGGGGAGGGCCAAGGCAACATAAGAGGCCGTATTACTAAACATTTCGTCGCCCAAGTTCACATAATTGCCAAGGTCTTGCTTTCGTAGGAGCTGTGGGTTTATGCAGTAGTTTTATAATCCTGGTGGTAGTTTGACCCTTCTTCTGCACCATGAACCTAAAGAAACTTGCATTAGAGCCCGATTGATCCCCTCTTTGACCTTTTGAAATAGTTGATGTGAGGAGCGAAAGTGTCTTATAATACCGACCCTTAGTCAGGATGGGGTGGAGTGTATGGCCGTTACTGTCCACGAGAGCCACGGCCCCGCGCCGGGCTGGGCCGAGAACCTGACGGGGGAGTGTTGTAGTGTGTGTGTGTGTGTGTGTGTGTGTGTGTGTGTGTGGCGGCGTGGTGCCCTGACACACACACACACACACGCACACACACACACACGCACACACACGCACACACACACACATACATACACAGCAGTTCTTTGTTCGCCTCTCAGCCACTCGAAACAACGCCGCGAAAAGACCTCCAAACTGTGAGTGAGTGGACGGAGAAGGGAAAGACTGCTGCTACTGTTACGACTTCCGCTGCTACTACTACTACTATTACTACTACTACTACTACCACTACTACTACTACTACTACTACTACTACTACTACTACTACTACTACTATTACTACTACTACTACTACTACTACTACTACTACTACTACTACTACTACTACTAACACTACTACTACTACTACTACTACTACTACTACTACTACTACTACTACTATTACTACTACTACTACTACTACTACTACTACTACTACTACTACTACTACTACTACTACTACTACTACTACTACTACTACTACTACTACTACTACTGTTCCCTCTATCTAATTTCTCCCTTTCCACCTCATCCCTGACTCTCCTCCCCTTTATTCCGCGACCTGTAAAGAGAGTCAGCGAAGGTTATGCAGTACCCTTTACCTGCCGCCGGGGGCTTTACGGGCGGCAGGAAGTTGAGAAAGGAGCAGTGAACTTCTACGAATGGGGACGTTAGTTGCGGGAGTGAGTTGAATGTGAAGAACAACGAGAGGAACTTGCTCTTTATGGGACAGGCTCATTCTTTCCCTTTCCACGGCTGGCACGCGTGACTGGCAGCTGCACTGGATTGGGTATAACAGAGTGGAAGGGAAAGTACTTCATAGGTTCGGCGTGTGTGTGTTACTGAACTGTTACTGTAAGAAAAGGGAGATTAGAGGGAAGGAAGGAGAAGAGGAAGAAGGGAAGAGGAAGGAGAAATGGAAAAGGATGAAGAAAACAGAAAATGATGATAAAGTAAGAATGGAGGAAAGGAGAAGAAAATGACAAAATGAGAAGGAGGAGGAGGAGGATAAGGCTTGATGGTACATAAGACTGGTTTGGGATGTTGGTCCATACTTTTAAACGTATCGAGCCTCCATTACAACCATTTCCCAAGGCCACAGACAAGATTAACCGGGTTTTACATAAGAACATGAGAACATCACCTCCCCTCTTTCTCCTCCTCTTTCTCCTCTCCCTCTTCTTCCTCCTCCTCCCTCTCATCGACCTCCACTCCCTCTTTCTCCCCCTACTTTTCTGCCTTTCCCTTCCCATTCTCCTTCTCCTTTAATTTCTAACTGAATATATACAAGGGTGGGTTGAAAAGTTCGAGGAGGAGTGTTGCTATCGTGATTAAATTTGACATACTTAAAGTTTTGAGTCTTCTTCATTAATGAGTGTATTCTTTCTTTCCAGGTAAACCTACATCTGATGGTCAAAGGAAGTCTTCAAAAGTGAGTAGTATCGAATCCTCTTGAAAACGGATTGAATTCTTGCGCTGGCTGTCCTGTGGTGTTGAGTAGCTCTCTTTCTTCGTACGCGAATGTCTATCTAAGAAGTATTGCACTGCTTCGGCGCCTGTGTTGATGAGGACAAGTACTGATGGTGTATAAGGCTGATTATGGATTTAGGGCCACTTGGCAAGCCTCCAAACCAATACCAAAGACTTCAAAAATTCCTTGTATAGTGTTTGGCGTTCATGTTTAGGTTAAGAAATTTGAGGAAACCGTGCGGGAAATTTCTTGTGTTTCTGGTGTTGCGTCGAAAACCTAACCGTTGTGGAGTGTGGAAGACTGAAGAGTTTGGTTCGGGCGATTACAGAGCCACTGTGATGGACTGTGCTACTTGTCCTTAGTCTTGTGTGTTAGGTTGTCTTGTACTGGGTAGATTTCTTCCGCGTACTCTGTGTTATTTAAGTGTTATCCTCACCGTCTCTTTTAAAGCCTTTCAACCCAAGGGAAGTGTGCCTCGACCTGCTAGAAATACAAAGTCTATAACAATAATTAAAATATAAAAAATAATTAATAAGATAAATCAGATAATCAACACACGAGGGGCGTGCCTCGATCTGCTAGAAATGCAAATCCTTCCAACAATAAATAAATGGAAAAAAAAAGATAAATAAGTAGATAAATGGATGAACATAAAGCCTTTCAACACAAAAGAAAGTGTGCCTCAATCTGCAATAAATACAAAGCCTTTCTACAATAAATATAAATAAAAAACTAAAATCGGTACATACAACAAATAAAACCGATAATTAAATAAATAAATAAAGAAAAAAAAAAGGATTTCAACACGAGAGAAGTCGTAATAAAATGCCTTTCAACAATGAATAAAAATAAAAGACAACTAAATATAGAGATAGATAGACGGATAGATAAATAGCCTTCACCCACAAGAGCAGTCAGCCTCAGTCTACTAACAATAAAAAAAAACTTCACTCAACTCAACCAACTAATTAAAAAAAAAACAATAATATCAATAATCCTGTTCATTACAATCATATTCAAATTTATCACCGGGCCCGAAATGTATGAAAATGTGTGTGTGTAGTGAATCCGAAATCACGAGAGAGAGAGAGAGAGAGAGAGAGAGAGAGAGAGAGAGAGAGAGAGAGAGAGAGAGAGAGAGAGAGAGAGAGAGAGAGAGAGAGAGAGAGAGAGAGAGAGAGAGAGAGAGAGAGAGAGAGAGAGAGAGAGAGAGAGAGAGAGAGAGAGAGAGATGCCTGTCACGTCCAATATATATGGCAGAGGTGACAGTTATGACGTACCGGGCAACTCTAATTTTACCGGACGAATGCGAGGCTGCCAGACGGATAGATATTTGAGGGCTGCGTGACTGGCTGTATTGTCCCGTGCTGGGGGTGTCGGTGCTGCTGGTGCTGGTGCTTCCTGGGCGAGACTTGGACTAATATGCAATGTACCACGAAATGAACGGCTACAGTAGTGTGAGTCCTCCCGAAATTGACCCTTCTTTCCGCCACCTCTTTGGATTAGTTTTAGGAGCAGCGAGTAGCGGGCTTTTTTATTATTGTTTCCTTATTTTTGTGTGCCCTTGAGCTGTCTCCTTTGTTTTAAAAAATACACACACACACACACACACACACACACACACACACACACACACACACACACACACACACACACACACACACACACACACACACACACACACACACACACACACACACACACACACACACTTATACATACACACACACTCCCAAACACACTCATTTCTAGTTTCTTTTTTTTTTCATAGGAGCCGTGACTAACAGGCTTTTTTTTTTTTTTTTTTTTTGCTGCACTATATCTGCTTTCTTTCCTGTAAAACACACACACACACACACACACACACACACACACACACACACACACACACACACACACACACACACACACACACACACCAAACGACATATTACTTCACACAGAGTACATCGGAAAACTTGTCAGAATCGTGGAAAACTAGGCAAAATCGTAGTTCCTGTTGTAATAATTTCATAGGTGCTAATTTAGGACTTTTGACAGCTTACATTTTTTACTTCTAAGTTCAGCAGCGGTCCATTAGCTCGTTAAGGGACAAGAGGATTATAAGAATAATTTATAAGAATAGTTTGGTCTGCTGGTGATGATTTACAGCGGCAGTTCTGAATGCATATTGATTTCAGGTGATCGAGTGTCGTCCATTTTACTCCTGATGCCTCTCTTACGTGACTGGCTCGGAGGAATCTGTTCGCATTTGTGTCCTTCATAAATTATTCGCACGCTACTTTGTTTACTTCACACTGCATAACCCGCTGGCCAGTATTAGGAGTCATTTTGCTCTGCTTGATTTATGTTTTGTTTTGTTTCGTGTTATTTGCCAGTTTTCGTCGATTTCTGTTTGCCGTGTTTCGTACCAGATTACACGTGCATGGTCTACTCTGATGACTTTGCGAGGGTTTTAAATGTATTCGACTTGAACTCTTTCGAGAGGAGAGTATCAAGGCACCTCCACCCGAAACTGACCACTCTTTACTTTTCTCTTTTATTGGAGCAGCGAGTAGCGGGCTTTTCTTTGTACACTTTCCTTTTGTTGCCCTTGAGCTGCTTCCTTTACTGTAAAAAAGAAAAAAAAATCAGTGGAGCTTTTAGCATATACGTATTTTAAATTTTATGGAAACTGTGGTCAATGAACTCTGTCTGTCTGTCTCTTTAGCTGTCTGTCTCTGTTGTGTGACTGTGTTCAGGAATCTGCTCGCATTTGTGTCCTTCATAAATTAGGTACGTTGATACTTTAGATACTTTTTTTGACACTACATAAGACCAGCGGACCAGTATTAGGAGTCACTTTGATACTTTTTCCTCTTGATGACTCCATTTGTGTCCTTCATAAACTAGGTAGATACTTTTATATACTTTGTTTGACGCTACATAAGACCAAAGGGACAGTATTAGGAGTTACTTTGTTACTATTTTCCTCTTGATGTCTCTGTAGCGTGACTGTGTCCAGGAAACTCGCATTTATTTCCTTCATAAATTACGTACGTTGATACTTTAGATACTTTCTTTGACACTACGTAAGACCACCTGACCAGTATTAGGAGTCACTTTGATACTATTTTCTCCTTGATGTCTCTCTAGCGTGACTGTGTTGAGGAATCTGATCGCACTTGTGTCATTCATATATTAGGTACTTTGATGCTTTAGATTTTTTGTTTATTTGCCACATCATAGGATTAGTAGAACAGTATTGGGAGTCACTTCGATACTATTTTACACTTTATGTCTCTGGGGTTGCTGAGGGTCCAGGAATATGATCGCATTTGTGTCATTCATAAATTAGGTAGTTTGATGCTTTGTACACTTTACTTTTTTGACACGACATAAGCGGAACAGTATTAGGAGTCACTTTGATGCTTCTTAACTTGACAATATATAACACATGAGAAATCAGTGTGTGTGTGTGTGTGTGTGTGTGTGTGTGTGTGTGTGTGTGTGTGTGTGTGTGTGTGTGTGTGTGTGTGTGTGTGTGTGTGTGTGTGGTTGCTTGCTCTACTCTTGCTTGAATCTTTTGTCCGGGGAAATATTTACATAATGTTACTTTGTATTTTCTTTCCTGTTCCTTCTTTCTCTCCTGCTGTCCAAATTTGCTTACACACACATACACACACACACACACACACACACACACACACACACACACACACACACACACAAACACACACATCCTCGCTTATTTCAGTCGTGTCACCGCCAATCAGAGTAACACTTCTCCGTGTATGTGTGTGTGTGTGTGTGTGTGTGTGTTAGTCAGTTAATCAGTCAGTCAATCAGTTAGTTAGTCAGCCAGTCACTCAGTTAACCAGTGTGCGTGTGTGTGTGTGTGTGTGTGTGTGTGTGTGTGTGTGTGTGTGTGTGTGCGGGCATTCCTTCACCTCTGGTCACACGCCAACCAATCGTTCATCACATCGACAGCCTTAATTTCTGTCCGCCATTCAAAGCCATCGCGATACCTGAGCCGCCCAGCCGTCACGCGGACACCTGTAGCCCGGCTCCCACGCGGCGCTGTTTACCAGGTCAACACTCGCCGGTCATTCATCAATGGAACTGCGAAAGGTCAGGAATCCTCGCGATCCACCCCTTGCCCGGCCAGAGCGAGGCTGTGAACGGATTGGATGAACGTTCCTGCCCCTGAAAATACGCCTCTATACTACACTATTTGCTGCTGGGTGTTTGCACTGTTTATAGATACGTTTGTTTTTATAGCGCAGAACCAGACTGACAGACACATAGTAGAAAGGGGAAAGTATAAAGAAAAGGTCATGCTAGGTGAGTTAATGATAGGCTAGATTGGGTTAGGTCAGGTTAGTTTAGGTTAGATTGATTTGGTTAGGATAGGTTAGGTTAGATTGATTTGGTTAGGATAGGTTAGGTTAGTTAAGGTTAGGTAGATGGGAAATCAGGTTAAGTAGGGTAGAGAGAGTCGGTGGCTTTACTAATGTTCCTGCTCCTGAAAATACACGTCTGTACTATGCCATTTGTTGCTAGGTATTGGCGGTGTTTACATATACGCGTGTTTCGGTTAAAAATAAAGATGGACGCGGAAGAAAAATAGACGGAGAAGTAACAGGCGGATTATAGATAGACGGAGGAAAGACAAACGGAGAGAGCCGGAGAAAGACAGACACAGAGAAGATAGACGGAGAAAAGACATGACGGAAAAAAAGACAAACGGAAAGAAGATAAAATAAGAAGAGACAGACGAAGTAAAGATAGACAGAGAAAACAAAACCATCAAAGACTCCCGCCAGACGCCGTTGCCATAGATATAGGCGGAGAAAGAGGCCGGAAAAAGAGAGTTGAATTAGTTAGAAGTTGCTGGTTAGGAGAAGCTGGTCGGCCGTGTGTTCTTCAGAAGGAAGGAGAACAAGGGGAAGTATCAAAGACTCCCGCAAGACGCCGCTCCCTTAAATATAGACGGTGAAAGAGGTCAGAAAAAGAATGATCGAATTAGTTAGGAGATGATGATGGTTAGAAGCTTGTCGGCCGTGTATTCTCGAAGAGTGTTTACTTCTAGGACAAAGGAGACAAAACAAAAGGAAAGTAGTATACCAAAGACGCCCGCAAGACGCTATTCCCATAAAGAGAGACGGAGAGAGAGGCCGGAAACAGAATGATCGAATTAGTTAGAAGTTCGTGGTTAGGGGAAGCTTGTCGGCCGTGTATTCTCGAAGAGTGTTTACTTTTAGGACAAAGGAGACAAAACAAAAGGAAAGTAGTAAACCAAAGACGCCCGCAAGACGCTATTCCCATAAAGAGAGACGGAGAGAGAGGCCGGAAACAGAATGATCGAATTAGTTAGAAGTTCGTGGTTAGGGGAAGCTTGTCGGCCGTGTGTTTACTTTCCTCGAGTGTTTACTTTTAAGGGCAAAGGAGACAGAACAAAGAGAAAGGAAAGTACCATAGACGCTCACATGACACTGCCCCCATAATTATAGATAGACGAAGAAAATAATAAGAAATAGACGGAGAGGAAACAGACTGAGAGGCGAACAAAAGACAGTGAAAGGTAGGAAAAAGGAAATGATCAAAGACTCCCGCAAGACTCTGTTCCCATAAAAGATAGACGGAGAAAGAGCGATCAAGTTAGAAGATCCTTGTGGTTGGAAGCTGGTCTGCCACGTACGAGGAGACAGAACAAGGGAACCAAGTATCAAAGATTCTTACAAGACGCCACTACCATAACGAAAGGCGGAGAAAAAGTCCGGAAAAAGAGCGACCGAGTTAGCTGAAGGGAAGTAAGTAAACTGAGATCAGAGTACCGCGAACTATAGGAGAATACCAAAGACTCCTACAAGACGCTGTTTTCATAAAGAGGCCGGAAAAAAGATCGACTGAATTAGTTAAAAGAAGGTGATGGTTAGAAGCAGGTCGGCCGTGTATTCTTCAGAAGGAAACAGAAAAAGGGAAAAGAAGCATCAAAGACTCCCACAAGACGCCGCCCCCATGATAATAGTCGGAGAAGGAGGCGGAAAAAGAGCGACCGAGTTAGCTAAAGGGAAGGATGCAAACTGAGACCAGAGTACCGTGACGCGCAACCCTCAAGAAGTCCCGCTCTTTGATGTGACTTTCCCGGCTTCTGTAAAGACTCGCGCAGCAAAGTGACAGAAAATTTATACCTCGGAGTGAGCGTCGACTTCTCTTGGCACCAGACGAGGCAAGAAAGGAGAGGGAACGGGGAGGTTTCTGGGAAGGGCGAGGCATGGAGCAGGAAGGGCCAAATATAGCCTCCGATGGGGATGGTTCACTCAGGTCGGTGTTCTCAGACGCTTCCATTCCTCACATCAGCTATTTCCAAAGGCCGAAAAGGGGATTAATCGGGTTTTTACGAGTGTTTTTTCACGATCATGGTGCAGAAGAAGGGTCAAACTACCACCAGGGTCATAAAAGTACCCCTCGAAATGCCACACACACCTACGAAAGCCTTGTCAAATGTGAGTGCTTGGGGACCGAATTGTTTAAGAATATGACCCTCACCCTCATTTTTTTGTCCTTGCTTGTGTGGGGTGGCGCCTCCTCCTCCTCCTCCTCCTCTTTTTCGTCTTCTTCCTCTTCCTCCTCCTCTTCCTCTTCCTCTTCTTCCTCCTCCTCCTCCTCCTCCTCCTCCTCCTCCTCCTCCTCCTCTTTTTCCTCTTCCTCTTCCTCCTCCTCGCAAGACTGTGGAAGTAGCGAGGAGGGGGGAGGTGGGAAGCAGTATTTCGGCGGAAGATTTCAAGGGATCGCTGGGGGAGGCTGTGCGGCCCAGCCGTCACGCGGACACCTGTAGCCCGGCTCCCACGCGGCGCTGTTTACCAGGTCAACACTCGCCGGTCATTCATCAATGGAACTGCGAAAGGTCAGGAACCCTCGCGATCCACCCCTTGCCCGGCCAGAGCGAGGCTGTGAACGGATTGGATGAACGTTCCTGCCCCTGAAAATACGCCTCTATACTACACTATTTGCTGCTGGGTATTTGCACTGTTTATAGATACGTTTGTTTTTATAGCGTAGAACCAGACTGACAGACACATAGTAGAAAGGGGAAAGTATAAAGAAAAGGTCATGCTAGGTGAGTTAATGATAGGCTAGATTGGGTTAGGTCAGGTTAGTTTAGGTTAGATGGATTTGGTTAGGATAGGTTAGGTTAGTTAAGGTTAGGTAGATGGGAAATCAGGTTAAGTAGGGTAGAGAGAGTCGGTGGCTTTACTATTGTTCCTGCTCCTGAAAATACACGTCTGTACTATGCCATTTGTTGCTAGGTATTGGCGGTGTTTACATATACGCGTGTTTCGGTTAAAAATAAAGATGGACGCGTAAAAAAAAATAGACGGCTCTTAAGTTTATAGATAAAACTCCTGAGCTCGAGACAGTGATGAGGAGCGGGAGGTGGCGAGCAGCGAGTGGCGGGAAGGGCGGCGGCGGGGAGGGAGGCATAGTCCTGAACTGTAGTAGTGTTGAAAGTCCGGCCCGGTGTAGGTCAGGTTATAGTCAGGTTAGGCTAGGTTATAGTTTGGTTAGGTTAAGTTTGATTGGGCTACGTCAGGTTAGCTTACCTTGGGTTAGGTCAGGTTACGTTAGATTGGGTTAGGTCAGGTTAGGTTAGTCTCTGATAGGTTTGATTGGGGTTAGGTTAGGTTAGTTAAAGTTAGGTTAGGCTACGATAGATTGGGTTAGGTCAAGTTAGGTTTGGTTGTAGTTAAGTTAGTTAAGGTTAAGATAAACTGGGTGAGTTGAGGTTATAACCTTAAGGCAATGGAACAGAGATGGGCACTAAGGCCACGCGCAGCTAATCTTTGCTTATTGTATACCCACCATAAGCTTCAGTGTCAATGGATCGGAGATGAGCACTAAGGCCACGCACAGCTAGTCTTCGTTTATTGTTTATCCACCATTAGCTTCAAAGTCAATGGAGCAGAGATGAGCACTAAGGCCACGCGCAGCTAGTCTTTGCTTATTGCATATTCACCATAAGCTCGAGTCAATGGATCGGAGATGAGCACTAGGCCACGCGCAGCTAGTCTTCGTTTATTGTTTATCCATCATTAGCTTCAAAGTAAATGGATCGGATATGAGCACTGAGGCCACGCGCAGCTAGTCTTCGTTTGTATTCCCACCATAACCTTCAGAGTCAATGGATCGGAGATGAACACTGAGGCCACGCGCAGCTAGTCCTCGTTTGTATTCCCACCATAAGCTTCAGAATCAATGGATCGGGGATGACCACTGAGGCCACGCGCAGCTAGTCCTCGTTTGTATACCCACCATAAGCTTCAGAGACAATGGATCGGAGATGAGCACTGAGGCTACGCGCAGCTAGTCCTCGTTTGTATACCCACCATAAGCTTCAGAGTCAATGGATCGGAGATGAGCACTGAGGCCACGCGCAGCTAGTCTTCGTTTGTATTCCCACCATAAGCTTCAGAGACAATGGATCGGAGATGAGCACTGAGGCTACGCGCAGCTAGTCCTCGTTTGTATACCCACCATAAGCTTCAGAGTCAATGGATCGGAGATGAGCACTGAGACCACGCGCAGCTAGTCCTCGTTTGTATTCCCACCATAAGCTTCAGAGTCAATCGATCGGAGATAAGCACTGAGGCCACGCGCAGCTAGTCTTAGTTTGTATTCCCACCATAAGCTTCAGAGTCAGTGGATCGGAGATGAGCACTGAGGCCACGCGCAGCTAGTCTTTGTTTGTATTCCCACCATAAGCTTCAGAGTCAGTGGATCGGAGATGAGCACTGAAGCCACGCGCAGCTAGTCTTCGTTTGTATTCCCACCATAAGGTTCAGAGTCAATGGATCGGAGATGAGCACTGAAGCCACGCGCAGCTAGTCTTCGTTTGTATTCCCACCATAAGCTTCAGAGTCAATGGATCGGAGATGAGCACTGAAGCCACGCGCAGCTAGTCTTCGTTTGTATACCCACCATAACAGAGTCAATGGATCGGAGATGAGCACTGAAGCCACGCGCAGCTAGTCTTCGTTTGTATTCCCACCATAAGCTTCAGAGTCAATGGATCGGAGATGAGCACTGAAGCCACGCGCAGCTAGTCTTCGTTTGTATACCCACCATAACAGAGTCAATGGATCGGAGATGAGCACTGAAGCCACGCGCAGCTAGTCTTCGTTTGTATTCCCACCATAAGCTTCAGAGTCAATGGATCGGAGATGAGCACTGAGGCCACGCGCAGCTAGTCTTCGTTTGTATTCCCACCATAAGCTTCAGAGTCAATGGATCGGAGATGAGGACTGAAGCCACGCGCAGCTAGTCTTCGTTTGTATTCCCACCATAAGCTTCAGAGTCAATGGATCGGAGATGAGCACTGAGGCCACGCGCAGCTAGTCTTCGTTTGTATTCCCACCATAAGCTTCAGAGTCAATGGATCGGAGATGAGCACTGAGGCCACGCGCAGCTAGTCTTCGTTTGTATTCCCACCATAAGCTTCAGAGTCAATGGATCGGAGATGAGCACTGAAGCCACGCGCAGCTAGTCTTCGTTTGTATACCCACCATAAGCTTCAGAGTCAATGGATCGGAGATGAGCACTGAAGCCACGCGCAGCTAGTCTTCGTTTGTATTCCCACCATAAACTTCAGAGTCAATGGATCGGAGATGAGCACTGAAGCCACGCGCAGCTAGTCTTCGTTTGTATAACCACCATAAGCTTCAGAGTCAATGGATCGGAGATGAGCACTGAAGCCACGCGCAGCTAGTCCTTGCTTATTGTATACCCACCATATGCTAAAGAGTCACTGGAACGGAGATGAACACTAAGGCCAGGCGTAGCTGTAGCGTTGGTGTTCCTTTCTATCATAAACTCACTCTAAACACATTTATAAACATTGCTTTATGCCCTGTTATAGTTTGTCCCCACTATGAAAAAAAAGGACTATGTTACTCGTATGTTCGTCTGTAAATTTTAGTGAAGCAGAACCATTATCTACCTGAATACGAACTCCTTTCATCTCTTCGATAGGCTTTCTGTTCCCTGTATTTCCATGTTTTACCTCGTGGTTTTCAGGACTCCGGCACACCTCACGCACTGATATTGATTAACAGGTGAAGGGTCCGTCATGCACGCTCTATTAAACAGGTAACTACTCTTTATATAATGTTAGCTATAGTGGATGGTGTTACTCCTCGCCACACCTCTTAATCCTCACCCTCTCTGATGAGTGTTACAACATTAACCCAAATCCTCCCCTTCCTTATAACAACATATTGCTAGAGGGATAAATTCAGTTACGTAAGTACACTTTATATAATGTTAGCTACAGTGCGTGGTGTTACTCATCGCCATAGCCCTTAATCCTTGCCCTTCCTGGTGAGTGTTACAGCGTTTATCTCTGTCTTCGCCTTGCTCATAATTGTAAAGTATCAGTATTAACATCTACGTAAATACTCTTTATATGTTAGCCATAGTACATGTTATTCCTCGCCACAGCCCTTAATCCTTATACCTTTCCTCATCATATTCCAACATTAACCTAAATTCTCCCCTTCCTCATAACTGCAGAACATCGGAATTAATTTATCTCGTTGCTAGTCAGGTATTATTATGTTTGCTGGTAGTGGCGCCTCGAGGGATAAACTCAAGCTCTCCATTTCCGAGATACAGAAAAATGAAAGGACTAATCTATTAACCTCTATCTTCCCCTTTCTCATAATTGCAGAACATCAGAATTAATATGCCTCGCTGCTATTCATGTATTATGTTTGCTGGTAGTGGCGCCTCGAGGGATAAACTCAAGCTCTTCATTTCCAAGATACAGAGAAGTGAAAGGATCAGTCTACGAGGTTTGCCATTCACGTGTATTATTATGCTGTTCATGTACTATTGTGTTTATTAAGTTTGCTGGTAGTGGCGCCTCGAGGGATAAACTCAAGCTGTCCGTTTCCAAGATACAGTAAATTGAAAGGATCCATCTGTGAGGTTTGCCATCAGCGCGAGCAACCAGGGACCATATTCTCAAACATTTCGGGGATCACACACCCACATTTCATAGGGCTTTTGTAACGGGTTTGGGGCATTTCCAGAGGTAGTTTAATGAGCCTGGTAGTAGTTTGACCCTTGTTCTGTATCTTGAACCAAAGGAAACACTCATGAGAATTCGAATGATCTCCTTTTTGGCCTTTGGAAATAGTTGACGTGAGAGGTGGAAGCGTCTGAGAATACCGACCCTGGAGCACCGTGTTAAACAGGCGACGTTGCGGGCGTGGAGAGCGGTGCAGCGGCTCGACACACGGCGGGCCTCAGTTTTAGAGGCAGCACCATTTTAAGGCGATCGTTGAGCGGAATACACCATCATGAAACTCAGCATATACGGGTATAAAAGGAAGGAAGGCGAGGGTCCCCGGTAGCGCTGCGAACAGTGTGGTGTGGAGAAACGGACTCGGGCGTGTGTGTGTGTGTGTGTAAGTGTGAGAGAGAGAGAAAGAGGAGGAAGGGAAAGGCGTAAGAATTTGTTAAGCGTGTAGACTCGAAGAGGAATGAAGAAATGGTGTATTAGAAGGGCTACATCGCCTATAGCGTGTCTAAAAACCACGAACTGCAAGGTGCCTATCTATGAGTGTTTGAGAGAGAGGAGGAAGGAAAGCCGTAACATCTGTTTTAGTAGTGGAAGGAAGGAGTGGAGTCATGCATGGGCCACATAACCTATAGCATGGTGTCTGAGAACCAAGGTGTGTATGTGTGTTTGAGAGAGAGAGGAAGGAAGAGGCGTTAGATATGGTATGCATGTAGAGGAAGTGAATGGCTTTGCAGGGGTCACATTACCTACAGTGTGCTGTCAAGAAATCAGGGACTCACAGTTATGTGTGAGAGAGACAGACAGACAGACAGACAGATAGGGAATTAGTTTATAAAGAGGAAAAAACGGGAAAAAATGAGATGGGAGAAATTAGAGTAAAGAAAAAAAGGGATAAATAGAGAGAGAGAGAGAGAGAGAGAGAGAGAGAGAGAGAGAGAGAGAGAGAGAGAGAGAGAGAGAGAGAGAGAGAGAGAGAGAGAGAGAGAGAGAGAGAGAGAGAGAGAGAGAGAGAGAGAGAGGTTATCGTAATCATGTATATGTATCGAGTGTGTGTGTGTGTGTGTGTGTGTGTGTGTGTGTGTGTGTGTGTGTGTCCACGTTTGAGCACCTGCACTGAACTGATTTTAATTAGCAACACTATCTTACACACACACACACACACACACACACACACACACACACACACACACACACACACGCACACACACACACACACACACACACACACACACACACACACACACACACACACACACACACACACACACACACACACACACTCTCGTTCAGGGTTGAGGAAGGGTTTGCTGTCATGAGTAAATTGTCTATTGATTTGAGTCGCCGATGTTTTATGCATGGCGAGGAGCTTCACGAATCGTGCGAGGAGAAAAAAAAATGTTGGTAATGACGCAGCGTTGTGGAATGGACGCATCGACCACGCACTGTCCTTATTTTAACAGAGAGGGGGAGAGAAAGAGATAGACAGATAGATAATGGATGGAGAGATAGAGAGAGAGAGAGAGAGAGAGAGAGAGAGAGAGAGAGAGAGAGAGAGAAATAAATAAAGAAAGAAAGAAAGAAAGAAAGAAAGAAAGAAAGAAAGGAAACAAGAGAGAAAGAAAGAAAGAAAGAAAGGAAGGAAGAAAGGAAGGAAATATGGAAACATGGAAACGTGGAAATGCAGGCAACAGAAAGTAGATTGGCTCATTACGAGGTTGCCCGCTTTGGTGACTTAATCTGCTCGACAGCCACTTGGGGCCTGGGGAGCAGATGAAAGCACCTCGACATTGAGGAGCAGATGAAAGCACCTCGATATTGAGGAGCAGATGAAAGCACCTCAATATTCAGTTTACTCCCGACGCAGTGAAGTGACGGTCGATTCTATATTTGAAGGAGTTGATAGTATTCACATTTACTACTTTTGAAGGAAGATTGTTCCAGTGGCGGATGACTCGGTTTGAAAAGAAACTCCTTCCAATGTCTGTGTTACATCGACTAGACTGAATGGGTAAACCGTTATTTCTAGTTCTTAGGTTGGTTTGCAGTTCAAAGAATTTAGGGTAATCGACGTTATTGAATTTTTTCAGATACTTGAAGACTTGAATCATATCCCCTCGTAGGCGTCTTTTCTCCAGTATAATGAGATTGAGTCGCTTGAGTCGTTCCTCGTACGGGTGAGCCCGTAAGGTTGGTATCATCTTCGTGGCACGTCTTTGAATCCTTTCCAGTAAATCAATGTCCTTTCTGTAATTAAGAGACCAGAACTGTACTGCATACTCGAGGTGCGGTCTTACCATGGAATTATACAAGGATAGCATCACGTCTGGTGTTTTACACTCGAAGTTCCTCGCTATGAACTCAAGCATAGTGTTGGCTTTGTTGTAGGCTTTTTTACAGTGATTCGCGTGTTTCAGGCCACTGCTGATAGTGACTCCAAGATCCTTTTCCTCCTGCATCGTTTGCAGAGGTTTCCCATTAATGATGTATGTGTGGTTACTATTTCTGGACCCAATGTGCATGACTTTGCATTTTTCAACATTAAAGGACATTTGCCATTTTTCCGACCATTCGATAATGTGACTGAGGTCTTTCTGAATGATTTCGCAGTCGGTCTTTGTGAGGGCCTTTCCCCCCACTTTGGTGTCATCAGCAAATCTCGATATTGTGGATTTCAGTCCTGATTCGACGTCGTTGATATATATGATGAAGAGAATGGGACCCAGCACTGACCCTTGAGGCACTCCACTAGTGACTGAAAGCCAATCGGAAGGCTGTCCGTTGAGTAGTACTCTTTGTTTTCTGTCGGTGAGCCAATCTCTTATCCACGCGATCAGATTGGCTCCAATGCCCGCCGAGTGCAGTTTCTTAAGGAGTCGCTCGTGCGGTACCTTGTCGAAGGCTTTCTGAAAGTCCAGGTATAAAACATCACTGGGTATGTGGGCATCCCAGTTCTTATATATACCTTAGAAGAAGTCTAATAAATTCGTTAGGCAGGAGCGCAGGAGCGCGAAGGAAGGAAGGAAGAAAGGAAGGAAGGAAGGAAGGAAGAGAGAGAGAGAGAGAGAGAGAGAGAGAGAGAGACTAAAACAACCTCTACGAAAGCCTTATCCAATGTGGGTGTCTCGGTCTGGGTCTGGGTGTGGGTGTGTCAGCCTCAAAATGGTAGAGAATTGGACCTCACACAGTGAGCCAGCCTCCCGCCAGCACCGTTCCTTTCCTCTCCATCGCCTCGTCGGTCGATACTGCCCCATCAGAGCCAGTAATGCTGTTAACACGAGACGCAGGAAAAGATACACGGAAAATAAAGAAAAAGAATACACGGAAGAAACCAAGAGGGAAGCAGATGAACGAAGGGGGAAAGAAGACGAACGAAGGGGGAAAGAAGATGGAGATAGAGGAGGAAAAGTTAAAAGGAAAAAGAAAAGCAAACGTAGATAATGTCCTTTCCACTGCGCCTACATATCGTACCCTTTCTATAACTCCTTTTTTTGCAGTATAGGAAACAACTTAAGGGCAAGGACAAGTAAACAAAAGGCTCGCTAAACGCTGCTCCTGTACAGAGAGAAGAATGAGAGGCCAAAGAGAGGTCAATTTTACCATAACCTAAATATAACAACTCCTATAGTATGCAGTGACCGTTTCTTTCGTTTAGTTCTGAACTGTACGCGGCATTCTTCGCCGTCTCACTTCTCTCTCGAGTAAAAAAATGCGTGTGTTTTGCTTCTAACCCGCCATCATACCATTCCTCCTCCTCTCGTAACCTCTCTTTAAATAACATAGCATATCCATAACAACAATTCTATAACATATTGTGATCGTATCTTTTTCGTTTGGCTTCAGAACTGTACATGACCTTCCTCTTCTCTCTCTTAAGTAGAAGAATACATGTGTTTCGCCTCCACTCCGTCACCTTGCCATTCCTCCTCCTGTCGTTCCCATTCTATATAACTCTAAAACAGCTATGGCAACTCTATAACATGTGGTGATTGTTTCTTTGTGTTGTCTTCAGAACTATACTTGACTTTCTTTCCTCTCTTCTCTCACTCAAGTAGAAGAATACATGTGTTTCCCTTCCACCCAGTCCCCTTGCCATTCCTCCTCCTCTCGTTCCCTTTCTACCTTAACTCTGTAACAACAACAACTCTATAACATGTGGTGATCGTTTCTTTGTTTCACCTTCAGAACTCTACGTGACTCTTTCCTCCTTTCTCTTAAGTAGAAGAATACGTGCGTTTTGCTTCCACTCCGCCACCTTGCCATTCTTTCTGCTCTTGTTTCCTTTCTATAACTCAGTAATATAACATAACAACTATAATATGTGGTGATCGGTTCTTTTTTGTTTGGCTTCAGAACTGGGCGTGACCTGCCTCCTCTCTCAAGTGTCAGAGTATGTGTGTTTACTTATTCCCTAAACCGGTAATTGTTTCTTGAGGATAAATAGACGAAGAAAGTTAGATATAGGTGATCATTCATTTTCATATGGCTTTAAAAAAAAAAATCTCTCTCAAGTAGAAGTGTGCATGTTTCATAAGAGCATAAGAACGTAAGGAGTCTGCAAAAGGCCGGTTGGCCTATACAAAGCAGCTCCAGTAATTCTAACCCCACCTTACCTCACTATCCATAAGTTTATTCAACATCTTCTTGAATGTATCTATGGTGTTGGCACCCACAACATGGCTGACAAGCCTGTTCCACTCATCCACCACTCTACTGGTAAACCAATTCTTTCCAATGTCTTTGTTGAATCAATTTATCTAACTTAAAACCGTTGCTACGTGTCCTACCTGCCTCTTTTACAACCAAAACCCTATTGACATCCCCTTTATTAAAACCCTTCATCCATTTATGAACCTTGATCAAGTCTCCTCGCAACCTTCGCCTTCATAGAGAGTGTAGATTAAATGCTTCAGTCTATCCTCAAAAAGCAAGTTTCTCACCCCTTCAATAATTTGTCGTCCTCCTCTGTACAGATACTAACATCTCTACAGAGGCAAGTTCCTCACCCCTTGAATCATTTATGTCATCCTCCTCTGTACGGATACTAACATCTGTACAGAGGAGGATGACAAATGATTCAAGGGGTGAGGAACTTGCCTTATGAGGACAGACTTGACTGATTGATGTTTATTATCTTTGCGTTTCCTTCGGTATCTTAGTGTTGTATGTTCTTGTCTTATTCTTGTGTATTCTTATGTATTCTTGTCTTATCCTTGTCCTATTCGTGTGTATCCGTGTATATTCCCGTCTTATTCGTGTAGATTCCTATGTATCCTTGTCTTATCCTTGTCCTATTCGTGTGTATCCGTGTATATTCCCGTCTTATTCTTGTGTATTCTTATGTATCCCTGTCTTATCCTTGTTCTATTCGTGTGTATCCGTGTATATTCCCGTCTTATTCGTATATATTCTTATGTATCCTTGTCTTATCCTTGTCCTATTCTTGTGTATCCTTGTACATTCTTGTCTTATTCATGTATATTCTTATGTATTCTTATGTATCCTTAAATACACCCTACTCTAGATGTAACTCTGATTCAGAATACGAAACTAGGATCACTGTATACGCCTCCGTGATGAAGTGGTTAGCGTGCCTGGCTGCGTAGTCGTTATTCAAGGTTCAAGGGTTGGTGTGACGGAGATGAGCACTGAGGCCACGGGCAGCTATAGCGTATGTGCCCCCAACTTTACCTTTACCATTGAACTTCATATATATTCACGTGTCTGCCGTTTCGTCTTTCACCTTTCCTTTTTGCTTTTGATTTCGTTCCTTCCTTCCCTTCCCTTCATCTTCCTCCTCCTTCCCTTCCACCTCCCTTCTGCTTGTTCCCTTCTTCCTTCTTCCTCCTCTTTCTCCTTTCTTCTCTTCATCTTTACTTTCTCCCTCCTCCTCCTTCCTCTGTTACCTTTTCTTTTTTTCTTTTGATTTCATTCCTTCCTTCCTTTCTTTCCTCCTCCTTCATCTCTTCCTCCTCCTCCTTCCCTTCCTCCTTCTCTTCTGCTTGTTCCTTCCCTTCCTCCTTCCTTCCCTTCTTCATTCTCCCTCCTCTTTCTCCTTTCTTCTCTTCATCTTTCCTTTCTCCTTCCTCCTCCTTCCCTTCCCTCTATTAAATTTATGTGTTGGTGTCTTTCTCGTTTTCTTGTAACTCCTTTTTCACATGCCTTCTCCCCTCCTTCTATGTTCCTCTCCTCTTTTATCGCCTTTTTCTTGTTCCTCCTCTTCATTTCAATGTTTCTGGTCATCACCCTCGTCTGTTTTCCATCTTTTATCTTTATCTCCTCCTCCTCCTCCTCCTCCTCCTCCGGTTCCTCCTTCTCATCTTCATTTATTTGTTCCTTTACCTCCTTCCTCTTTCTTGTCTTCCTCTGCTTCTTCCTTCCCTTCCTTTCCTTTCCTTCTTCTCCCTCTTCTTGTTCCATCTTCTCCTTCCTTTTCTTCCTTCTTCCCTTCTGCTTGTTCCTTCTTATCCTTCCTCCTTCTCTTCCTCCTTTCTTCTCTTCCTCTTCCTCCTCCTTCCCTTCCTCCTTCCTATCTTATCTGGTTACTCTTCTATTCCTTATCCTTCATCTCCCTCCTCCTTTCTCTCCCTCTCCTAACATATTTCTTCCTCTTACCTCTTACCCTCCTCCTCCTCCTCCTCCTCCTCCTCTTCTTCTTCTTCTTCTATTCGTCCTCTCCATCCTTCATCTCCCTTTTCTCCCTTTCTCTCCTTCTGTTTCTCTATTACTTTTTCCTCCTCCTCCTCCTTCGCCTTTGCTGTCCTTCATCTTCCACCTTTGATTAGATAGTTAGTGTAGCTTGTCACAAACTGCCTCGTAAGGACCAGCAGGTCTGCTGTTATTTGTTCTTCCTTTGTGTTTCTTTGTGTTCCTCCTCCTCCTCCTCCTCCTCCTCCTGAAAAATATAGACAAGACAAAAATTAAGCAGCAATTGGTATCTCTTCAGGTTCTAAACTATGTCCTCCTCCTCCTCCTCCTCCTCCTCCCGGTCAGCATTGTTCAGAGGTAGTTTTAAAGAAGTAAATTTATTCAGCCTATCAAAACGAAGAATGCGAGGCGATCTAATAGAAGTGTTTAAAATGTTTAAAGGATTCAGTGATATTAATGCGGAAGATTACTTTACAATTGATTGATCAAATAGAACAAGAAGAAATCACAATTTGAAGATAAGTGGTAAAAGATTCTCGTCGCACGAAGCAGAACACTTCTTCAGTCGAGTTGTTAATGTTTGGAACTCTCTACCCTGTGATGTCGTTGATAGTACAACAGTTACGGCCTTCAAGAATAGATTAGACAAGTATTTTGAATCCAACCAGCAACTAAGATATTACTCATTGTCGTAATAACGTTAAGTTCTTTCGAATACTGGTGTCCTTGTCCGCTTTTATCGCCCGGTTAGTGGTAGCAGTAATGGTAGTTCTTTCCTCTTTCCTACATAATTTCCATGCAGTTTTTCCATGCTGCATGGTTCATTTTCCTTTCCTGCCAGCTTTGGCTGGAGGGATGGGGGGTGGGGAGGAGCCTTTGCCTTTGCTGTCCTTCATCTTCCACCTTTGATTAGATAGTTAGTGTAGCTTGTCACAAACAGCCTCGTAAGGACCAGCAGGTCTGCTGTTGTTTGTTCTTCCTTTGTGTTTCTTTGTGTTCATCCTCCTCTTCCTTCTTCAGTTCCTCTCTTACCGTCTTCCTCTTATTCTCTCTCTCTCTCTCTCTCTCTCTCTCTCTCTCTCTCTCTCTCTCTCTCTCTCTCTCTCTCTCTCTCTCTCTCTCTCTCTCTCTCTCTCTCTCTCTCTCTCTCTCTCTCTCTCTCTCTCTCTCTCTCTCTCTCTCTCTCTCTCTCTCTCTCTCTCTCTCTCTCTCTCTCTCTCTCTCTCTCTCTCTCTCTCTCTCTCTCTCTCTCTCTCTCTCTCTCTCTCTCTCTCTCTCTCTCTCTCTCTCTCTCTCTCTCTCTCTCTCATATATATATATATATATATATATATATATATATATATATTTATATATATATGTATATATATATATTTATATATATATATATATATATCTATATATATATCTATCTATATATATATTTATATATATATATATATCTGTCTGCCTATCTAAGTATCTATCTATATCTTTGTGTGTGTGTGTGTGTGTGTGTGTGTGTGTGTGTGTGTGTGTGTGTGTGTGTGTGTGTGCGCGCCCTTCCCGTCCCTACACTGACGCGGTTAACTTTCCCCGAATCGCTCCCGTGAGTTGGAAAAGTCGACGTTCCAGCGATGGGCCGCCGACCTGTGTGTGCGAACTCCCTCCCCCCCTTCCCCAACTCCCTCCCTCCCTCCACTCCGTTGGCGAATACGATGGAGAAGAAGATGTCAGTGTTATGCGTTTAAGAATACGATATAGAAAAAGAAGTTGAGATGTCAAATTTTAAGTGGTAGAATTTGGTCAGTTAAAGCTTTTTTGAGATCGGGCTACAGAATAGGATGTGGATGTTATGGATTTACGTTGGCGAACACGATAGAAAATAAGATATAGATGGTAAAGGTTTGCGTTGGCGAATATGATATAGAGTTAAGTGGCTATTACACTGGGCAATTTTTTGGTGGATCTTCTGTCAAACCACGATTTCCGCTAGCGTGGTTCTCATTTGTTTCTTATTATTGCTGATGATGATGATGGTGAGTAATACCTCCACCATTCAAGAAACTCTACCGTAGCTTTGAAAGATCGTGGACACGTCAGAAAACCACGGAAATATGAGAACCACGTCAGCGGAAATCGTGGTTTGACTGAAGATCCACGGAAAATTTGCCCCGTGTAATAACCCCTTAAGATGTTGATGTTATAGATTCTTATGCGGGAGAATTGGACCAGTATATACCGTACTCTGTATCAGTCAGCTTCACGTCTAGCTTACAGGAACCTTTCAATTAGAGGGTTGTCTGCGGGCCTCACCAGCCATTCTTCCCTCGTTTATATTTCCGCCTTCCTATGACTTGAACTCTTTTATTAGCGGGGTATCAAGACACCTCTCGAACCGTGTCTAAAACGCTTTCGACTCTCACATCAGTTATTTCTAAAGGTCATAAAAGAGGTCACACGCGTTCTCATGAGAGCTTTATACGTTCATGGTACAGAGACTTTGTCAAACTATCACCAGGCTCACAAAGGTTCTCTTGACAATGCCTTGACAACAGCCTTGTCAAATGTATGTGCCTGGGCGCCGAAGTGTTTTAAGAATGTGGCCTTAGCATTTTTTCTTTGCTTAGCAGTAGGTTTAGAGTTTTTTTTCTTTGTTGTCTTTATTTTGCCCTTGACGCTTTCCTCTCGTGTCTTTATTTTGCCCTTGACGCTTTCCTCTCGTGTCTTTATTTTGCCCCAGACGCTTTCCTCTTGTGTTTTTAGTTTGCCCTTGACGCTTTCCTCTTATGTCCTTATTTTGCCCTTGACGCTTTCCTCTCGTGTCTTTATTTTGCCCTTGACGCTTTCCTCTTATGTCTTTATTTTGCCCTTGACGCTTTCCTCTCGTGTCTTTATTTTGCCCTTGACGCTTTCCTCTTATGTCTTTATTTTGCCCTTGACGCTTTCCTCTCGTGTCTTTATTTTGCCCTTGACGCTTTCCTCTCGTGTCTTTATTTTGCCCTTGACGCTTTCCTCTCGTGTCTTTATTTTGCCCTTGACGCTTTCCTCTTGTGTCTTTATTTTGCTCTTGTCTGCTTCCTCTGGGTCGGTATTCTCAAACGCTCCTACCTCTCACATCGACTATTTCCAAAGGCCGAAAAGGAGATTAATCGGGTTCTCATGAGCCTTTTCTTAGGTACAGAGTACAGAAGAAGGGTCGAACTACCACCAGGGTCATAAAAGTACCTCTGGAAATGCCCCGAACCCCAACGAAAGCCTTGTCAAATATGTGTGCTAGGGCGCCGATCTGTCTGAGAATACGGCCCCTGATCTAAATAAAAAAGTCTTACCAGCAGGAGGAGGGTCGTGAAGCTCTGTAGCTCGCACGTGCTCTCCTTGCCATACGGTACCTTCTGCCCCTTGCCACAGCTGAGCGCCGCCTCCGTACACGCGGCCAGGCATTAGCTCGGCCAGGTGATGTAAAGGGAGCAGGAAATGGTAACGGAGCCGGGCAGGATATTGGACTTTAAAACATGCTCACGTATCCATTATGCCGGAGTGCAGGTTGTGCGAGTGTTTGGTGTGAAAATTACGTTACATGCTCTGTATTGAAATGTCCACGGCATGTAACTAGACAGAGAGTAATGGTTTTAAGTTAAGGAAAGGAGAGACACTATGAAAAGAGGAAGGGAGACGTAGATAAAGGTGATAAGGTGACAATAGAAAGCAGCGATTGGATAGAAGAAAACTAGATAGAGAATAAGCGTTTTAGGGAAAGATAGGAAGGAAAGAGAAGGACAGACGAGATAAGTAAAGAAGAAAAACATAGAGAATGATAATAAAGTGGTAACAGACATAAGCTCGGATAAGAAACGACGTGTGTGTATAACCGTGGAAAAGGAAAAAAAATACAAGTGAAAGATAATTGTTGAAGGAAGGTTGCTTGTATATTTATTTGTTTATGTGTGTGTGTGTGTGTGTGTGTGTGTGTGTGTGTGTGTGTGTATAACCGTGGAAAAGGAAAAAAAATACAAGTGAAAGATAATTGTTGAAGGAAGGTTGCTTGTATATTTATTTGTTTATGTGTGTGTGTGTGTGTGTGTGTGTGTGTGTGTGTGTGTGTGTGTGTGTGTGTGTGTGTGTGTGTGTGTGTGTGTGTGTATCTGCTGCAATCTTCCTCATTCTTCCACAATGGAGCCGTGGCTCGTGTCGGCGGCGTGATGGCCCTCCGCCGCCGTCCCTTCGTTCTCCTGGCCAGTCTCGCCGCCGCCGCTCTTCGCCGGCTAATGATGTGCGGCGTAATGCATGCTCGGCTAAAGCGCCCCGGAGCCTCGTGCTGCCGCCTCGCTCATCTGTACGACACTTTGGCTTACAGCGAATGTCTGCGCCGCAACAGCTGTTTGGGGGGGTGTAGACGCTAAAGCGCTTCCTTGTGGGGCGTAAATAGGATTATGCAGCCCGTCCGTTGACACTGAGCGCTCCAGACACTCGTAATGCGACCACGACGGGGGCAGCGGCGGCACTCAGCCTTGTTGGGGCCGTGTGGCGAGGCTGCCGCTGATCAGCTCCTCGTGACGCCGCGCGAGGACCGGGGAAATTCCGGTCCACATTCTGTTAACTCCTGAACGGGTTGTACCATTCTGTTGAGGAGGAAGAGGTTCATTGCTTTCCGTATTATTATTTTATGTGTACCGTAAATATAGAGATAGGTAGATAGATGGATAGATAGATAGAAAGATAGACCAATATATGGGAAATTTGGGTCCTTTTTAGTTAACTGTTAAATGAGAGTTGTATCATTCTATTGAGGTAAAACTAGGCATTGTTTTGGTTATACTATTTTGTATGTTTGTTTAATACAGAGATAGGTCGACAGGTTTCGAGCATTTCCAGGGATAGTTTTATGACTCAGGTTTTAGCTTTACCCTTTCTCTGTACCGTGAACCTAACAAAACTTTTATTACAACCTTGCAGCAGTCTAGGGGTCATATTCTTAAACATTTCGGCGCCCAAGTGCATACATTTGACAAGGCTTTCATGGTAGTTTTGAGCATTTCCAGGGATAGTTTAAGGACTCGTGGTAGTATGACCCTTCTTCTGTACCATGAACCTCACAAAACACTCATTACAACCCTGCAGCAGTCTAGGGGTCACATTCTTAAACATTTCGTCGCCCAAGCACATACATTTGACAAGGCTTTCACGGGAGTTTTGAGTATTTACAGGGGTACTTTTATGACCCATGGTGGTAGTGTGACCCTTCTGTACCATGAACCTAACAAAACACTTATTACAACCCTACAGCAGTTTAAGGGTCACATTCTTAAACATTTCGGCGCCCAAGCACACACATTTGACAAGGCTTTCGTGCATAGGAGTTTTGAGCATTTCCAGGGGTAGTGTGACCCTTCTTCTGTACCATGAACCTAAAAAAGACTCATTAGAACCCGGCTGATCCCCTTTTTGGCCTTTGGAAATAGTTGATGTGAGAGGCGGAAGGAAGCGTCTGAGAACACCGACCCAGCTGCGTTGCGTGGGTGCCGGGAAGTGTGGCTTGTTTACTGCTGCGAGTCACGAGAGGCGAGGCGAGGCGAGGGTGAGGTAGTGATGATATGAAGCGATGTGACAGGGAACACGTGAGCCCCCAACAGCCCTTCTGAGTACCGTGTGTGTGTGTTGGTGTGGGTGAGTGTGAGGGAGGGGTTTAGTGTGTGTGTGTGTGTGTGTGTGTGTGTGTGTGTGTGTGTGTGTGTGTGTGTGTGTGTGTGAGGCAGAGAGAGAGAGAGAGAGAGAGAGATTTGTTAACCGAATTCCATCTGCATTTAATGGTCCATAAACTTCTATATCTATCTATCTCCGTGTGTGTGTGTGTGTGTGTGTGTGTGTGTGTGTGTGTGTGTGTGTGTGTGTGTGTGTGTGTGTGTGTGTGTGCGTGTAATTCCCTCCTCCCCTCCCTTCTAATTTCTTTTTTCACCCCGTTCTCAATTTCAAAACCATTTTTCTTTCTTGTGCTTCTTCCCTCTCCCTCCCCCTCTCTTTCTCCATCTCTCAGTTGTTTATTGAAGCGGCGCCCAAACAGCCGGCGAGTCGCCCTAACATATTGGTGAATGCTGTCCCTCCTGCCACGCGCGGGGAAAAACAACGAAGGACTGGCTGCGTGCTGGGCGGCGGGAAGAAGAGCGGCGGATGACGGTTGATGCAGGGGCTGAGGGGACCGAGGATGTTACGGGGGTAGACGATGCTGGTGTTCGGTCTTGGCAGCTAATGTTAGGGAAGGACGTTGGCTTGTCAGGGTGGACGGTTGTTGAATGTCTGGAAGGAGTGTAGAGACAACCCTGAGCTGTCTGAAACTTACAGAAAACAGCTCCAAGGTAGGGTAAATACACGTAACAATACCTATGAATTAATTAATGAGGAAAGACGTTAGTTTCTCATGGTGAAGGGTTAGTGAATGTTAGGGAGGAGCGTTAAGAGAAGCCTGAGCAGTCTGGAACTTATAAACAACTTCTGCGTCAACTAAATACAAGTGAAAATAGAAATACGTTAAAAGAAAAGTAAAGGCGATGGTTTGTCAGAGTAAAGGGTTAGTGAATGTTGCGAGGAGTGTGATGAGAGTCCTGCGAGAGCCTTGTCACATATGAGGGAGGGAATTACACACACACACACACACACACACACACACACACACACACACACACACACACACACACACACACACACACACACACACACACATATACGGATGGATATAGATGTTTATTGACCTTAACATGCATATGGAATTCGGTTTATATAACTCTCTCTCTCTCTCTCTCTCTCTCTCTCTCTCTCTCTCTCTCTCTCTCTTTATCTATCTATCTATCTATCTATCTATCTATCTATCTCAATATTTATCTCATCATGCCTATCTTTTTATCTGTATACCTATTTTACTTTCTATATATGTCTCTGTCTATCTATCTAAATCTCTCTCCCACTCGTAACGGAGCCTCTACCCTCACTCTCTCTCTATTGACGGCGCCTCTTCCCTCTGTCCCGCCGCTCTACGCACCAAGACCGCCAAGCTTCCATATATAAACAGCTTCATAACACGGTCCCGGTGGGATGCAACGGCGGCGGCGGCGGTGGTGATGGTGTTTCGCTCTCCCTCTGTTTCTGCCTCCTCTCGCTTCCTCCTCTGCCGCGATCATCCGCCACTATTCCTGACCTGTTGCTGCCAGCCTAACGGAGATGTCATGGATTTCAAGGGTTTTATTCTGAGGCGGTTTTGGCTCTCACAGCATCTATTTCAAAGGGTTCTCATGGGTAGCTTTTCACGTCCATGATGCAGAAGCCTTGTCAAACTATCTCTATAGGCCCATAACACTACCCTTGGAAGTACTTACAATCTATACAAAGGTCCACGTAAACGCTCTTGGCTGTTTCCAAAAGCCACAAAAGGAGGTTGGTCGGGTTCTCATGAGTAATTTTCACGTTCATGTTGCGGAGGCCTTGCCAAAATGTCCCTAGGCTCATAAAACTACCCTTGGAAATACCTACAACCCCAACGAAAGCCATATTCAGTATTTCTAAAGGCCATAAGGGAGATCAGTCGGGTTCTCATGAGTGTTTTAACGTTCATGGTGCGGAAGCCTTGTCAAACTATCACTAGGCTCATAACACCACCCTTGGAAATACCTACAACCCCAACGAAAGCCTTATTAAGTATTTCCAAAGGCCATAATGAAGATTAGATGGGTTCTCATGAGTGTTTTAACGTTCATGGTGCGGAAGCCTTGTCAAACTATCACTAGGCTCATAACACTACCCTTGGAAATACCTACAACCCCAACGAAAGCTTTATAAAGTATTGCTAAAGGCCACAAAGGAGGTTAGTCGGTTTCTTATGATTTTTTTAACGTTCATGGTGCAGAAGCCTTATCAGACTATCACTAGGCTCATAAAACTACCCTTGGAAATACCTACAACCCCAACGAAAGCCATATTCAGTATTTCTAAAGGCCGTAAGGGAGATTAGTCGGGTTCTCATGAGTGTTTTAACGTTCATGGTGCGGAAGCCTTGTCAAACTATCTCTAGGCTCATAACACTACCCTTGGCAATACTAACTCAACCTCCGTGAAAGCTTTATCAAATGTGGGTGTGTAAGGCCCGCAATGTTTGAGAATATGGTCCTACCTCAGAAGAGAGACAGAAAAGTACTTATTATTGCTGTTTTGTTGACCGTTCTGTGATTTCAAACTCCATATTTCCTCCATATTTCTGTGTTTTGTAATATTGTAACGCCGGGCTTCAAAAATTTAGGCGGTGCGCATGACGTATGGCTTATGGAAAAGTGGTATTTGTGGCAACCATCCCCGGCATTTCAATTTTTGTCCTATCCTGTAGGGGACTCAATGTTTTATGTGCGGTTTTATGTGGGTGGTGGACGATGACAGGGGAGGCACGGGCGCCGGGTGAGGGACGGCCGGGCAGGTGGCGGCTTGACGGAGCTATCGGCCAAAAATGACGAAAACTCGAACCTGTGCATTACTTATAGGCGGGGAATTATTGATGACGATTGGCTGGTATAGAACGTGGTGATTCTGACGGCCAAATAGAATTGTTCACCATGACGAAAGTGACGCGTAATGTTTGTTATGGGCAGACAGTAAACAAGGAGATGGACTTAACAATCTGCTTCACTCCCCTAAAATATTGAAAACTCGAACCTGTGCATTACTTATAGGCGGGGAATTATTGGTTACGATTGGCTGGTATAGAACGCAGTAAGTCAGACGCCAAAATATAATTGTTCACCATAACGAAAGTGACGTGTAATGTTTGTTATGGACGTAAAGAGAACAGGGAGGTGAACTTATTGGCGGGGAATTATTGATGACGATTGGCCTGTATAGAACGTGGTGATTCAGACGCCAACATAAAATTGTTCACCATAACGAAAGTGACACGTAATGTTTGTTATGGGCAGACAGTAAACAGGGAGATGAACTTTACAATCTGTTTCACTCCCCTAAAATAATGAAAACTCGAACCTTTGCATTACTTATTGGCAGAGAATTATTGACGTAAAGAGAACAGGGAGATGAACTTATAGGCGGGGAATTATTGATGACGACAGTAAACAGGGAGATGAACTTTACAATCTGTTTCACTCCCCTAAAATAATGAAAACTCGAACCTTTGCATTACTTATTGGCAGAAAATTATTGATGGCGATTGGCCTGTACAGAACGCGGTGATTCAGACGGCCAAATACTAGTGTTCACCAGGGCAACAATGAAGGGTTAGTTTTACTCTGTTGGTTTTGTGGACTGACAGGGAACAGGGACGTGAATTATACACACATACTTCGTCTTCTATATGAGTGTTACCTAGGGCATGACATGAGTTATACAGTACATACTACTTCGTCTTTATAGGAGCAGTGGTTAGCGGGCTTTTTTTCTACACTTTCGTTTTGTTGACCTTGAGCTGCTTCCTTTGTTGTAAAAAGAAAAAAAGTACGATCTGGTTCACTCTCGTATTTTTACTTATTTCTTCCATACCATAACTGGCGCCACTATAACAATTGCCTGCGCCATGACGGGCTTGGGCTGACCATCTGGCCCCTGAAGAAAGCCTACCAGTGCTATAGGCGGGGATGCAAAAAAAAAAAAAAAGCTATAGGCGGGGATGTAAAAGAAAGCTATTGGCGGGGATGTAAAAAAAAAAAAAGCTATTGGCGGGGATGTAACAAAAAAATACAGTGAAGGAGGTAGTCCAAGGGCAAAGGGAAAGGATTACAGAAAAGCTTGTCGGCCCATTTTACATTTGCCTCGACTACCGGCGGAGGGGATCACTGCACACACCACCTCAACCTTCCTCTGAAAAATTTACCTCCACTTTGCCTCCACTTTCCTCCACGTATCCTCCATTCCTCCTCGACCTCCTTGCATCCACTTATAGGACAGTCTTTCCCCTTTCCATCCACGCTCTCCGCATCCTCCTAGCTTTATCCGTTTCCCTGTTATTTCCACTTCTATCAGGTGTTCGTGTGGTGTTATAACCACTGTCAGACTGAAAAAATATAATCTACGTTAACTAACATCCATTTTCCTGTAATTATCACTCGCCGCTGAAGAACTGACATGTTGCATCTCTTCACTTCATATTTACCTTTGATTTGTTTTAGTTACATATCGTCACCTCCGTAAACAAACCGCCTAAGTCATTATTTTCTAGTTTTCAGAAAATCAGGAAAGAACTGTCATTGTCTCATTTGTCTTAAGATTTAGGCAGAAATGAAAACGTCAATTCTAGAACACTCAAACCCTGAATGACCAAGGCAACTATACAAAAATGGGCGTCACATGTTGAAAAATTGATGTAGACATAAACCTGGAAATTGCTTAAAATTGACTTAGGCAATTATTTTATGAGGG
Source organism: Eriocheir sinensis (assembly GCF_024679095.1). Classification (NCBI taxonomy): domain Eukaryota; kingdom Metazoa; phylum Arthropoda; class Malacostraca; order Decapoda; family Varunidae; genus Eriocheir; species Eriocheir sinensis. The sequence goes on along the minus strand of NW_026111843.1, from coordinate 492,695 downwards.
TGACGATATTGTCATAAGTTACATAAGTTAGTCGCTCTTGAAAGTAATCACGATTCATATATGTTCCCTCAGACACTTTCGGCCCTCACATCAACCATTACCAAAGGCCGAAAAAGTAGATTATTCGGTTTTTCCAGAGAATCTTTTTCCGTCCATGGTGCAGAGGCCTTGTCAAACTACCACCTGGGTCACAAATCATACCCTTTGAAATACTAACACAACTACAACCTCTACGAAGGCCTTACCAAGTGTGTGTGTGTGTGTGTGTGGGTGAGCCCCGAAAAGTTTGAGGATATAGGCCTTAGCAACACGCACTCAGTCATGGGAGCAGCGCAGGAGAAGCAAACACAGGTGACGTAATCCTGAGGGAAGGAGAGGAGGGAGAGGGAGTGAGAGACAAACATCACAGCGAGCAGGGACCAGACAAGCAGCAACAAGCGTCGACGTGAGAGGGCGGGGTAGGGGTCGTTGGACTTGACTGGGAGGATCATGCGGGTGCTGAGACGGCCGAGACCCTTCCTGTGTGTGTGTGTGTGTGTGTGACGAAGTTCTATAGGTGTTCATATGTGCGTTTCTGCTATCCATATCAGAACCTATGACACCGTTTTTCGCAAACATCTTTCAAACGAAGACGTGGATCTGCATGGGGCTTTGGCACAGATTGTTGCACACACTCCGCTAATTTTTGAAGCTATTGTGCAATGCCAGATGCGGTTAATTATGGCGTTTACTCTTGACTGTGATGGCAAAACCTGCGTGAGCCACTTACACATTCGAACAGGTGAGGCGTGACGTATTTGTGACGTGTATCCACCACCTACCTCCACCCCTGGCTTCCCCTACTCCCATCCCTCCCTTTTCCCCCCTCCTACTTCTCCCCCGCACTCTCTGCCCCCGCCATCTTTCTCCCCCATACCTCCCCCCTCCCCCGCCCCATCTCTCTCTCTCTCTCTCTCTCTCTCTCTCTCTCTCTCTCTCTCTCTCTCTCTCTCTCTCTCTCTCTCTCACTTGCGCTGTACACGAGATATGAATCCATGCACACGTATGACTTGAATTAATGGCAGATAAATATAAATTATATCCCGTCTGCATCAGCATCAACAGTGATGACGAGGATGACCTGTTTGTCGATGGTGATGAATATTAAAGCAACATGTGGTCAGTTATTTACATTACTAATCCACCCATCATATCCTCGCTATTTTTGTGTGCTATGACTTTTTAACATATCTACATGAACCCATATCGTATGGCAGTCTTTTCCTAATATCAGAATAAAATATTCATATATTTCTCCAATTTTGTTTCACGTTTTTACTCTGCAATGAATTCCCGCTTCAATTCTACTCTTATTCCTTTCCGTCTCTTAAGCGATTTCCTATAAATGATCAAGCGTCAGCTACGTGCTTCATCCCATCATACGCTCAACGTAACCTGTGGGAAGGAGGGTCATATACTCGTACAACTTTCAATGGTTGTATAATTGCCAAACAAACCTCATACAGCACTTAAGCAACATCCAGTTACGCTGGAACAGGAATCAGGGTCGTGTGCATAAAACACCAGACCATACTTAGCATATACTTTCGAGTTACCCACCATTATTGACAAGTCATATGTGTGCAACGCTTCACATCGCATGTATACCGAGAGAGAGAGAGAGAGAGAGAGAGAGAGAGAGAGAGAGAGAGAATGCCAGAGACAAGAGGGCGTGGGAACATATGACACGTAATTGGCAACAACAACGACAGCAACAACAAGAGCAGCAAAAAAGCGTTGTTAGTTTTGTTTTGTGTGACATTGTTTCTACTCTTCACCTTTGTCGATCATTGGTAGTCTTCGCTGTGATGGTGTTGTGGTATTGGGTGTTATGGTGTTGTGGTGGGTGGTGTGGTGGTGTTCGAGAGGGTGTAAGTGTGTTCGTCTTATAGTCATGTTCGTGGCTGTGTCAGACTCATCAAGGATATTTACTGACATGTTTTTTTACAGTAAAGGAAGCAGCTCAGAGGCAAGAATAAATAAATAAAAAAGCCCGCTATGAGTTCCTGAGTTTACCAGCGAAAGGGATGAAAGAGTGAAGATGCTTGTTAACTCTTGTATAAGGGATTTGGACAGTATAGGGATGAGCTAGAGAGGACGGTCGAGTGCAGCGGGGCCATGGGAAAGCTGCTCATGAGTCCTAATTAGTGGCAGTGTCTCAAGGCCGGTCCAGACCAGGAAAACTTGTATGTAAACACTGTGTCTCTGACGTCCCTCAAGTGTTTCGGAAACACACACACACACAACAACACCACCACCACCACCACCACCAACAACAACAACAACAACAACAACAACAGCAACAACAACAACAACAACAACAACAACAACAACAACAACAACAACAACAACAACAACAAAAGCATCATCATCAATCCTCCCACCGTCAAGTATGTGAACACCTGCAAACACCGGCGCTCCTCGGCTCGCCCAACATTGCGTCATCACAGCGGCGCCTCACACACGTCGCTGCATTCTTTCCTTCCTCTGCTCTGTCCGCCTCCTCCTACGTAGCACCTGTGACCCCACCCATGCCTTGCCTGCACCAGAAGAAAGGAAGGTGTTACTGGTTATGCTCCAAGAACTTTACGGGTTTTGGGTTTATTTGAGGTGGTATAGGATGAGATCAGGTTTATTCTTCTCCCTCCTCCTCCTCCTCCTCCTCCCGACACTTGTTATTTTGTGTGTAAATCGACTCCGTGTGTGTAAATCGACTCCGTGTGTTACATTTTAACGTCACAACTTTTGAAATCCGTTCATCCACGTTTTTAATTAACCGTTACTTAAATAGGCCCGTACGCCTTCTCAGAAATCGAACGACTAACTGTGCTTGTTTACTTGTCTTATTTAGCACCACTCAACCTAATTAATTAACGTCTAACTCAGTGCTGTGACGCGTCTAACTAGTGTTTGAAGTGTTGCGAGGATTACCTTACAGTGAGAGGACTTCCCTGCTGAGCTGAGCGGTTAAGTTATATATCGACTTTTTTGTGTTTCCTGTCTTTCCTCAGTAGGATTACAACTACACGACCTAACACAGCACCCAGTGAAAGACAGTGAGCTTCTTGTGTCTAACTAACGTAGAAAATCTGTCACTAACGTAGAAATACAAAGCTTGACCCGTATACCAGCACACCTGTTTTGAAAAGGAGGAAAATTTAATCCCCCAGAGAATTTTAATCCCAGAGGGAAAACACGTGTGGGCCCTCATAGACGCCACACCTCAAACTCTCCCGCGTGACTCGACCAATTTAAAGCCGCCTCCCTCTAGGTGTTGATACAAAATTCATCTTAACTGTAAAGCTCACCGATATATCGTCTTGCAACAGTAAATAAATAAAAAAGTAATCATGCCGTCCAACTATTTCAATTGCTGTAATTGTTCAAAGAAATATGCTGCGATTCACTACCAAACCAGCGACGCGATGTGTAGGTACTGTGTCTTAGACTTACGTATTCAGGCACTACAAACAACCAACGAGGATCTACAACGCTCCAATTCTTTACTTTGGGACATCGTGACGTCACACCCTCAACTTCCTTCTTCTTCTTCTTCTTCTTCTTCTTCTTCTTCTTCTTCTTCTTCTTCTTCTTCTTCTTCTTCTTCTTCTTCTTCTTCGTCTTCTTCTTCTCCCTCTTCTCCCTCCACCACCAGCACCGCCATCACCCACGCCCCCTCCCCCACCCATCCCACCACCACCACCTACTCTTCCTCCTCCCTTCCTCTTCCTCCTCTTCTCTTCCGCCCTTCCTCCTCCTCCAACTCTGCCCCTCCTCCACATCATCAACATCCTCCTCCTCTACTCCCCAGCTAACCCCTTCTTCCTCTTCCTCCTCCTCCGCCTCTGCCGCCTCCTCATACATTTCTTCTCCCCCCTCCTCCACATCCTCCTCCTCTACTCCTCCCCAGTCAACCCCTACCGCCCCTTCCTCCTCCTCCGCCTCTGCCCCCTCCTCCACATCCTCAACATCCTCCTCTACTCCTCCCCAGTCAACCCCTTCCTCCCCTTCCTCCTCCTCCGCCTCTGCCCCCTCCTCCACATCCTCAACATCCTCCTCCTCTGCTCCCCTGCAGTCAACCCCTTCCGCCTCTTCCTCATCTCCCCTTGGCTCCCCCTTGTCCCTCTCCTCTACCAGCCCTCCTAACGCCTCCACGTCCAGTCACCACACCTCCCTCCTCACTACTCATCCATTAGACGCCACAAGACCATTCTTCCTGCTGTGGTCTGCGTAGATCAGACACAGTTTCAGGGCACAGACAAGCTGAAAACATCTGTTAGACTTGTAGGACTCGCTGGTTAGAGGTCAATTAACGGAATTCTGCGGCAGGAATACAGAGACGCGGAGGCGTTATTGTATTCAGGAGCCAAACTGGACGACATTACTTCAGCTGTCGATGCTGTCACGGAACTCGCGAAGGAAGACACAGTTTATTTGATTCACGCGGGGACAAATGACGTTCAGTCTACTCAAACTCAGGCCCTACTATCAAAATACCGTCAGGTCATTCGGCGTTACAAGACTAAGTCCCCTCACGTCATTGTCTCTGGAATTCTACCCAGAATCAGCGCTTACGCCGGCTTCAACAGCAAAGCGAGCAACATCAATACTAGTCTGAAGGAAATTTGTGACGACGAAGGCGTGGCGTTTACAAACGCCTGGCACCACCTTGAGCGCCCAGACATGTTTTGGAACGATGGACTACATCTGAATGAGGTTGGATCGGCGCGTTTCGGGAGGCTTCTGGACGAGGCAGTGAAAAGCTTTTCGAAAAGCCTTTCAAAAAACGGCGGGCGAGGACGGGGCAAAGGCAGCCCTTGATCAATCAACCCGTAGCGTCAGTGCGACTCACAAGAAACTGTGTAACTAACGACGCCTCCGACAAGCGAACTGGTACAACTCGTCACGTACATTTCTATCATGTACACAAATGCACGTAGTTTAATACCCAAAAGGACGAAATTAGGGCGTATATTGCAACAGAGAAACCAGATGTGGTAGCCATCACAGAGACTTGGGCCAACTCTACCCATCTAGAATCCGAAATGTCATTCCCTGGGTACAGCTTCCACAAAGTCGAAAGCACAAGAAAGGAGGAGGAGTAGTTTGCTACGTAAAAGTACACTCCCTGCCATGAAAATAGACAAACAGGACGCAGAGAAATACGATTCTGTCTATGTGGAAATAACCGCAAATAACAAGAAACTAACACTTGCAACCGTATACAGGCCTCCGAAACAACAGGCAGCCGATGACACTGCCCTCTACGAAGAGATTCACTCTGTAACACAAAGCAAGGAAGCAATTATAATTGGGGACTTTAATTGCCCTAACATTGACTGGGGACTGATGACTGGAGATCAAGAGGGTAACAGGCTTTTAGAAATGGTGGAGGATTCGTTCCTCACTCAAGTTGTAACTCAACCAACAAGAGAAAACAATCTGCTGGATCTGGTATTAGTAAGCGACCCCGACCTCATTCGCGACTGTACAGTTGGTGAGAAACTTAATGGGTGCGATCACCACTTAATCCGTTTTAATATCAACATATGTCACAAACTCGTAGATAATCCATCAGTGATACCAGATTACAAAAAAGGAAATTTCAACTTAGCCCGTGCACTGCTTCCCCCTACGACCTGGGACCAACTTGGCATCACCGACAATACAATCGACAACGCGTGGAACGTCTTCAAAGATAAGCTGTTGCAAGTAGAGAAGGCTACAGTGCCTACGAAATCCAGGCGAGTAAATGGGGCCGTAGATCCACCGTGGATGACCAGAGAAATAAAAAGGGCAGTAAACCTAAAAAAAAGGAATTATAATTTGATGAAAGAGAATGCTACGGCCGAAGCCAGCACACAGTACCACAACAGCCTCAGAGCTTGTCGCAGCCTTATTCGGAGTAGCAAACGCAACTATGAAAAGCAAATAGCGCGCGAAATCAAAACTAACTCCAAGAAATTCTTCACGAACATAAGATCGAAAAAGAAAGTAAAATCCAATATTGGTCCCCTGACAGACGAGACTGGATCTGTAACTCAGGACAATAAACAGATGGCCAGAATCCTCAACAGTAACTTCGCATCCGTATTCACAGTCGAGGACATCGAAACCATTCCCGAGAGCCCTGCCCCGCCGAGTGAGATCTCGCCGCTGGAAATTGACTCAATATGCGACCAAGAAGTAAAAAAGTACTTGGACAAACTCGACACGAACAAGTCAACGGGACCCGACAGTTTGTCCCCGCGGTTATTAAAAGAGCTTAAACAACAAATACTTCAACCACTCACTACCATATTCAACCGGTCAGTTCAACTAAACAAGGTCCCGGAAGACTGGAAGATGGCGAACGTAACACCGATTTTCAAAAAAGGAGACAAAAGCGTTGCATTAAACTACAGGCCCATAAGTTTGACATCAGTGGCAGGAAAAATACTCGAAAAGATTATTAGAGATAAACTTGTTAAGTTTCTAGAAAACAATAATGTAATCTCCGACACCCAGCATGGCTTCAGAAACAAGCGCTCCTGCCTAACGAATTTATTAGACTTCTTCCAAGGTATATATAAGAACTGGGATGCCCACATCCCCAGTGATGTTATATACCTGGACTTTCAAGCCTTCGACAAGGTACCGCACGAGCGACTCCTTAAGAAACTGCACTCGGCGGGCATCGGAGCCAATCTGATCGCGTGGATAAGAGATTGGCTCACCGACAGAAAACAACGAGTACTACTCAACGGACAGCCTTCCGATTGGCTACCAGTCACTAGTGGAGTGCCTCAAGGGTCAGTGCTGGGACCCATCCTCTTTATCATATATATATCAATGACCTAGAATCAGGACTGAAATCCACAATATCGAAATTTGCAGATGACACCAAGGTGGGTGGAGATGCCCTCACAAAGACCGACTGCGAAATCATTCAGAAAGACCTCAATCACATTATCGAATGGTCGGAAAAATGGCAAATGTCTTTTAATGTTGACAAATGCAAAGTCATGCACATTGGGTCCCAAAATAGTAACCACACATACATCATGAATGGGAGACTTCTGCAAGCGATGCAGGAGGAAAAGGATCTTGGAGTCACTATCAGCAGTGACCTGAAACACGCGAATCACTGTAAAAAAGCATACAACAAGGCCAACATTATGCTCGGGTTCATAGCGAGGAACTTCGAGTGTAAAACACCAGACGTGATGCTATCCTTGTATAATTCCATGGTAAGACCGCACCTCGAGTATGCAGTGCAGTTCTGGTCTCCCAATTACAGAAAGGACATTGCTTTACTGGAAAGGATTCAACGACGCGCCACAAAGATGATTCCAACCTTCAGGGCTCAACCGTACGAGGAACGACTCAAGCGACTCAATCTCTTTACATTGGAGAAAAAGCTTACGAGGGATATGATTCAAGTCTTCAAGTATCTAAAAAAGTTCAATAACGTCGATTACTCCAAATTCTTTGAACTGCAAACCAACTCAAGAACTAGAAATAACGGTTTACCCATTCAGTCGAGTCGATGTAACACAGACATTGGAAGGAGTTTCTTTTCAAACCGAGTCATCCGCCACTGGAACAATCTTCCCTCAGAAGTAGTAAATGCGAATACCATCAACTCCTTCAAATATAGAATCGACCGTCATTTCGCTGCGTCAGGAGTAAACTGAATAACGAGGGGCTTCCATCTGCTCCTCAATATCGAGGTGCTTTCATCTGCTCACCAAGCCCCAAGTGGCGGTCGAGCAGATTAAATCACCCAAGCGGGCGACCTCGTAATGAGCCAATAAGCTTTCTGTTGCCTGCATTTCCATGTTTCCATGTTTCCTCCTCCTCCTACGTACCTCCTCTGACGCCTCCCACGTGTTGCCTGCACCCCAAGAAGAAAAGTACGATTAATTATTCTTTGGTGTTTATTGGAGAGGGTAACTAATGAGATTATGTTTATTTGTGTATTACTGAACATTTGTAGGACACTCCCACGTGACTGGCTTCCACAAATATTTACACACATTTTGTTTAGGCAACTCCCCAAGATGCGTCCACAACACAATAAGGTTTATTGTGATGGGAACCTCATGTTTTGCTGTTCCATTGCAGTCACTAGTGTTGTTGTCGTTATTCTTGTTTTTATTTGTTTTCTTTTTCATCTTTTTTCTTCTTTTTCTCCTTTTTTTACATTCTTTTCTTCTATCCTTTTTCTTCATTTCCTTTTCCTTTCTCTTCTTTTTCTTCTCCTCCTCCTCCTCCTCCTCCTCCTTACTACTACTACTACTACTACTACTACTGCTACTACTAAGGACACCCATGATTCGACCTCAGTGTTAGTTGGACATATAAAACCAGGAAAAGCGTCGTTGAAAATAAAAGTGGCAAGCAAGTTAAATAATCGAAATTGTTAAACCTTTACTTCCTGAGCAACTATTGTAAAGGGTTCGTCACTGATGGGAGAGGTGATTTGAGCAGCTCCCGAAAGATATTAATTAGGGTCGTTTTAGAAGA